>NC_059117.1:50568076-50868638 GCF_020740685.1 Jaculus jaculus
TTACATGGGTCCTGAGGAATTTTACCTGGGTCTTTAGGCTTTGCAAGCAAGCACTTTAACCACTAAGTCATCTCTCCAGGCCTGTTTGTTGTTTTTAATAAATATTTTTTGGGGCTGGAGAGATGGCTTAGCAGTTAAGCGCTTGCCTGTGAAGCCTAAGGACCCCGGTTCGAGTCTCGGTTCCCCAGGTCCCACGTTAGCCAGATGCACAAGGGGACGCACGCATCTGGAGTTCGTTTGCAGAGTCTGGAAGCCCTGGCGCGCCCATTCTCTCTCCCTCTATCTGTCTTTCTCTCTGTGTCTGTCGTTCTCAAATAAAAAATAAATAAATAAATAATTTTTTAATTTGCAAGCAGAGAGAAAAAACTGGAGCACCAGGACTTCTAGCCACTGGAGCTTACTCCAGATGCCACGTCACGTTATACATCTGGCTTTATGTGGGTCCTGGGGAATCATATTTGGGTTGTTTGGCTTTGCTTAAACACTGAGCCATCTCTCCAGTCCTTGTACTGTTTTGTTGTTGTTTGTTTGTTTTTCAAGGTAGTATCTTGCTCTAGCCCAGGCTGACCTGGAATTCACTATATAGTCTCAGGGTGACCTCAAACTCTCAGCAGTCCTCCTACTTCTGCCTTGCGAGTGCTGGGGTTAAAAGTGTGCGCCACTATACACAGCCCATGTACTGTTTTTAACTAACATAAAGCATAGATTCACTTATAGAAGAAATAGAATATTGCGGGCTCCTTGTTTCATGGTTTGCATCAGGGTATTGTGTTAACCCTCTTGGTTTTAGTTTTGAGCTTAGGACTTGTGAATGTACTAGAAATATTAAAATTTTATTAGGCAGAGGTGGGAGGATCGCCAAGAGTGAGTTCCAGGTCAGCCTGGGCTAGAGTGAGACCCTACCTCAAACCCCCCGCCCCCAAAATTATTAGGTAACAGTCAAATAAAGTAAACTGGACAGTCTGTGTGGAGAGGACACAAGTAGTTGGAGCCAGGTAACCTCTGTGCTTGCCCAAGATGCTCACAATGGAATCTGGCTCTGTAAATAAAAGAGCAGCTTAATTTTGTCTTAAAGGCTAAAGTTACTGCTCAGAGACCAAAAAGGAACAGTTTATTAGACCTCTAAAAACATGCCAGGGACCACATATGGCTTTACACATGCCAGGCAGGTGTTAACAACTGAGCCTGAGCCCTAGCCTGTTTTTGCTTTTGCTTGTTTATTTTCTTTCTTGGATATAGGAACTTGTATACCTGTGGCCATGAGCAAGCCATGTAAGTTCTGGGCCTCAGTTTCTCTGTTTTTGAGATAAGGTCTCATGTAGCCTAGACTGACCTTGAACTCCTGGTCCTGTTGTCTACCTTCTGAGTGCTGGGATTAAAGACATGCATCACACACCTATAGTTTCTTTCTCTATATATATATATTGATAGATAGCCACCTCAGAGATTATTGTTAGAAGTTAGGTAATGTAAAAGACTTGTTTACTTTTGTTTTTGTTTTGTGAGACAGCATCTCACTGTGCAGCCTATGCTTGCCTGGAACTTGGTATGTATTCCAGGCTGTCCTCAAACCCATGACAATCCTCCTGCCCTAACCTCCTGAATGTTGGGATTTATAGGTGTGACCCACCATGACATGTTCTTTGGTTTTTCGAGGTAAGGTCTCACTCTAGCCCAGTATGACTTGGAATTCACTATGTATTCTCAGGGTGGCCTTGAACTCATAGCAATCCATCTACCTCTGCCTCCCAAATGCTGGAATTAAAGACATGTGTCACCACGCCTGACCTGTCCTTTTTTTCCCAACTATATAGGAATGTGCTAGGGTAAGGTATTATAGTAGATATGATTGATGTAGTGTTAATTTTAAACCATATATTTCATTTCATAGGTCAAGATCCTTTACATTTAAACACTATTCTTATGCAGCCAAAGGATGAGAGTATTATGGGATTGCTGCAAAGACCTGAGGCTGTTTCATCTGTCCCAGAGGATAAGCAGCACGTGTTCAATAAAAATCGAGAGGCCTCTAAACAGCTTGAACAGAAAACTGCCATGTATGTACCTCATGCCTGTGTTTCAGGGGCACCTTTGCTTGCACATGGAAGACTTGGCTATGTAAGACCATATTTAATATTTACACAGTGAGTTACACAGAGACGAAGAGACAGGGTTTCTGAGGTTGCTGTTGCCTTTGTCTGTTTTACCTTAGCGAGAATGAGTGGAAACCAGCTGACATATTCAGCACGCTGGGGGAGAGGGAACGCCATAGAAGTTTGTTGGAAGCAAGAAGAGCCCAGTGGAGAAAAGATCTAGGTAAACTTACCTTTCATTTTCATTTGGCTATGGAGCATTCAGTGAGGATAGAGATGAACTGTATCGGTTTGTAGATTAGCAACACTTTACGTGTGCTGTGGTTCTCTGCAAACATCAAGTTTCTCAGCATTTGAAGCTGTCACTCCATTCCATGCTGTGTGCTGTGCACCTGAGGCACCATGCCACTGGCCTGCCTGTGCCTCTGTAGCTCAAGTCGGTACGCGTGAAATTGCCTCATCTGTGCTTTTCTGTTATAGAGATTCATGAGTTCAGGGCTGGAGGGGTTGCTCAGCGGTTAAGGTGCTTGCCTGCAAAGTCTAAGGACCCAGGTTCAGTTCCCCAGTACCTATCTAAAGCTAGGTACACCGTGCATCTGGAGTTCCTTTGCAGCAGCTGAAGGCCCTGGTATGTCCATTCTCTGCCTCTCTTCTAGCTCTTTGCTCATAAATAAAAATATTTTAAGAAAAGAAATACATGGCTTTAAAAAATTATTTATTAGAGAAAGTATGGGTGCATCCAGATTCTTCTTGGTGCAAATGAACTCCAGGTGCATAAGCCACCACTCTATGCATCTGGCTTTTGTGTACTGGGGAGTCAAATCTGGGGCATCATACTTTGCAAGCACCTTTAAGCATTGAGCCATCTCCCCAGACCCCCTGTGGAATTCTGTGTGTGTGTGTGTGCGTGCATGAGAGAGAGAGAGAGGAATGTGGTATGAGATGTGATATGCACATACATGTACAAATGTATGTGTCCTATTCCCATGTGTGTGGAGGCCAGAAGAGAATGTTGGTGGTGTTTGTATCACTTCACCCATATTCTCTTGAGATAGTGTCTTTCTCAACCCAGAGTACTTGGCAGTCAGCTCCAGTGATTATCAGGTCTGGTCTCCACTTCTGTGGACTAAAGTTAAAGTGTGTGACCACAGCTAGGATTTTGCGGACTCCATGGTCCTAGACCAAAGAGATTCTCATGCTTAAGTGGCAAGTGCTATATATTTTATTTGAGAGAGAGAGAAAAAGAAAAGAGTCAGATAGAGAGTGAATGTGCATGCCAGGACCACTAGCCATTGCGAACGAACTCCAGAATGTATGCACTACTTTGTGCATCTGGTTTTACTTGGGTTCTGAGGAACCGAACCTGGGTCCTTAGGCTTTGTGGGCAAGTGCCTTAACCACTGAGCCATCCCTCCAATCCTGCAAGCACTTTTAACTGCTGAGCTATCTCTCCATTCTGTCACACCTGGGCTGTAAGGATGGTTAATAAAGTAAATTCAGCTTTTTTTGTATATGTGTGGTTCTGGGGAGCTTCAGGGTTGGTTTTTTTATATACTTTAATTATTTATTTTAGAGAGAGAGTGGCAGACAGAGAATGATGGGTATGGCCAGGACTTTCAGCCACTGCAAATAAATGCCATGTACTATCTTGTGCATCTGGCTTACATATGTACTGGAGAAGTGAACCTAGATCCTTAGGCTTCACAGGGAAGTGCCTTAACTGCTAAGCCATCTTTCCAGGCCAGCTTCAATTTTTTTTTTTCCCAAGGTAGGGTTTTGCTCTAGGCCAGATTGACCTAGAATCCACTCTGTAGTTTCAGAGTGGCCTTGAACTCATGGTGATTCTCCTACGTCTGCCTCCCAAGTTCTGGGATTAATGTCATGTGCCACCGTGCTTAGCAATTTTTTTAAAAGTCAGAGCTAGGCATGGTGGTGCATGCTTTTATTTTTTTAGTATTTTTATTTGTTTGTTTATTTGACAGAGAAAGAGAGAAAATGGGCATGCCAGGTCCTCCATCCACTGCAAATGAACTCCAGACATGTGCATCCCCTTGTGCATCTGGCTAACGTGGGTCCTGGGGAATTGAACCTGGATACTTGGGCTTTGCAAGCAAATGCCTTAACTGCTGAGCCATCCTTCCAGCCCTGTGGTGCATGCTATTAATCCAAGCTCTCTGGAGGCAGAGGTAGGAGGATCGCTGTGTGTTTAAGGCCACCCTGAGACTCCAGAGTAAATTCCAGCTCAGCCTGGATAGAGCAAGACTCTACCTATGGGGGAAAAAAAGAATATCTAATGATACCAAGAACCATATTGAGTCATGAAATTTTTTTTGTAAGAAACACCATTCTTTTTTTTTTTGTGGTTGTTTGTTTGTTTTTGAGGTAGGGTCTCTCTGTAACCCAAGCTGATCTGTGTGACCATTGTATAGTTTCAGGCTGACCCTAAACTCAGCCATCTTGGTTCTGCCTCCTCAGTTCTAGGGTTATCTTCTTTTAAAAAATAAATTAATTGTATTTATTTATTAGAGAGAGAGAGAGTCAAATAGAAAATGACCACACCTGAGCCTCCAGCCACTGCAAATGAACTCCAGATGCATGCATCTGGCTTACATGGGCCCTGGGGAATTGAGCCTGGGTCCTTAGGCCTCACAGGCCAGCACCTTAACTGCTAAGCCGTCTGTCCAGCACAAACATTATTTCTTTTTTCTTTTTTTTTTAATTTATTTTTATTTATTTGAGAGCAACAGAGAGAGAGAGAGAGAGAGAGAGAGAGAGAGAGAGAATGGGCACGCCAGGGCTTCCAGCCACTGCAAATGAACCCCAGACGCATGTACCCCCTTGTGCATCTGGCTAACATGGGTCCTGGGAAATCAAGCCTCAAACCAGGATCCTTAGGCTTCACAGGCAAGCACTTAACCGCTAAGCCATCTCTCCAGCCCACGACCATTATTTCTTAAACTTGACCTAGGCATCATAATTTAGAAATGTATTACTTAATAATTGTACTTTTTAAGAATAGTCATACTAAAGGCATGGATGAGATGGACTTTACTTCCACTCAGCTAGGATACCCTGTGACATACTTACTGTGATATGAGAGTGGTTTAGGAAAAAAGAAACATCAGAAATAAAGACTGCATTGAGGGAGCTGGAGAAATGACTTAGTGGTTAAGATGCTTGCCTACAAAGCCAAAGGACCCAGGTTCGATTCCCCAGGGCCCACGTAAGCCAGGTGCACAAGAGGGCACATGTGTCTGAAGTTGATTTGCAGTGGCTGGAGGCCCTGGCATGCCCATTCTCTTATCTGCCCCCCCCCCCCGTCTCTCTCCGGCCCCCAAATAAATAAATAATTTTTTTAAAAAAAAAAGACTGCATTGATAATGGAAGTCATAACAGAAATGAAATGTGTGGTAACACTCAAAGAAGGCTTAGGGATCTGCTGTGTGTTTATATCAAATTTCATTCAGCTAAGTAGGTTCTTTCAGCATACTTCACTTACAAAAACATTACACTGTATGTCTGAGTTGAGTAGATGGCTCGTCATTTAAGGCACTTGGTTGTAAAGCTTCTGGCCATGATTCATTACCCAGCAACCAAGTAATGCTAGACACAAAAAGCGGCATGTATGTCAAGTGTTAGTGTACAGTGGCAGAAAACTCCGGTTATGCATACACATACATGCATACACACAATGAATAAATTTATTTTTTTTAATTTATTTGAGAGAAAATAGGCATGCCAGGGCCTCCAGTCACTGCAAATAAACACCATATGCATGTGTCATCTTGTGCAATCTGGCTTTACATGGGTACTGGGGAATAGAACCTGGGTATTTTGGCTTTTCTGGCAAGCACCTTCACAGCTTATGCTGTCTCTCCAGTTCCAAAAATATTCCTAAAAGAAGATGGAACTTCTTGGAAATTAATGACTGCTTTTTTTTTGGTCTCACTCCAGCCCAGGTTGATCTGGAACTCACTCTGTACTTCCAGGCTGGCCTTTGAACTCAAACCTGCCTCCCAAGTGCTAGGAATAAAGGTATGGGCCACTATGCCCAACCATTTTATGCTTTAATTATTGTTTTAAACAATTTATTTTCCTTTTTACTTGATACTCCTCCCCCCCCCCTTTTTTAAGGCAAGCCTAACAGACTGGCCTTTCTTTTTAAAAATGTGAGAACACATACGTGCACACGAGAGAATTGGCGCATCAGGACCTCCAGTCATTGCATTTGAACTCCAGATGCATGCTGCACGTGCAGCCTTGTGTTGCTTGTGTCACTTTGTGCACCTGGCTTATGTAGGACTTGGAGAGTCGAACATGAACATGAAAATGTTAAGCCATGTCTCCAAGTCCTTGACTTGACACTCTTATCAAAGGATATCTTTCTTGAAGTTGTGTGTTCATTAATTTTAATGAAATTCTATGGTGAATTAATAATTCAAGACTTAATTTAAATGTTTTTTAATTTAATTTTTTAAAGAATATTTATTGAGAGAAAGAGACAGATAGAGAATATGGGTGTGCCAGGGCCTGCAAGCCACTGCAAAAGAACTCCAGACACATGCACCACCATGTATATGTGACTTTACGTGGGTACTGGGAAATTAAAACTGGGTCCTTAGGCTTTGCAGGCACGCGTCTCAACTATTGAGCCATCTCTGCAGCCCTCCAAGACTTTTTTTCCTCCCCTGAGGTAGGGTCTTGCTCTAGCCCAGGCTGATTTGAGAGAGAGAATGTGTGCAACAGGGCCTACAGCCACTGCAAAGGAATTCCAGATGCATGCGCTACCTTGTGCATATGGCTTACATGGGTCCTGGGGTACTGAACCTGGTCCTTTAGATTTGCAGGCAAGCGTCTTAGCTACTAAGCCATCTCTCCTGCCCAAGACTTAATTTTAATGGTCAGATATAGCCAGTTAGGTTGAGCTTGAAGTTGGCCCTAGGGTATAGATTTCTAGTTTTTCAGTATTAGTGATAATGAAGGACATAAGAAAGTAGAACTTGAAAATAATTAACATGTTATTTGGAAAAAAAATCATCACATATTCCTGATAATTGTAATAAAAATCATTCTTCTATCCATTTCTTGTCTACCACATCCCTGAGAGACCCTCTAGCTCCTGAGGCAGCTCCTCCATCAAGACAGCTGTGTTTAAACTGTGCTGTGATCCCTCCTCTCTTAAGGTCATGATCTGTTTACATGATTCTTTTTTACAGTTGTTGTATGTTGTTTTAAAAAGACATTATTTACAGATGAACAGGTTGCTTTAAAGAAGAAAGAAAAAGAAGCTTCTGAAAAGTGGAATAGTCATCGGAAAAAACCTGAAAATGACAAAATAGTATTGGAAAAATTTCAAATTCCTGACCATTCTAGGGTAAGAGAATTCTGCAATTTTGCTTATGCGTTAACATATCTTAGCATAAGACATCTTAACTTGCTTTTTTTTTTTTTGAAGTAGGGTCTCAATTTAGCTTAGCTGAGCTGGAATTCACTCTGAAGTCTCAGGTTGGCCTCAAACTCCTGGTGATCCTCCTACCTCTGCCTCCCAAGTGCTGGGATTAAAAGGAATACACCACCATACCTGGCATTAAGTGCATTTAAACATTTTTCTAAATTTATTTGAGAGAGAGAGAAAGAGGCAGACAGTGAGAGAATGGGCACACCAGGGCCCCTCACCACTACAAAAAAACGCCTGGTATTTGTGCCACCCCATGCATCTGGCTTATGTGGGTCCTGGGGAGTCGAATCTGAATTGAACCTTAGCCTTAACTTCCATGCCATCTCACCAGCCCCATTCATTGTAACTTTAAAAAAGAAATTAAAAAAAAAAAAAAAGTGTATGCACGTGGATTAAAAATGTGTGTGTGTGTGTTCATGTGTTTGGTCAGAAGACCCCTTTCTGTCTGGTTCTTGCTTTGTACCTGGTTTGGAAGCACTGCTTCCTTGACATCATCCACAAAGTTCTCCTGTCTCCACCTCCCTTCTTGCTACAGGGACACTGGCTTAGCAGAAACGTGTCCCAGCTTTCAAGTTTTATGTGCGTCTGTAGATCTGAATTCAGGAATTCACAGTTGTACCACAAGTACTTAATCCACCAAGCCATTTCCATAGCCCTTAATAACAAATCTTAAAATGTGAAATAGTACTCATACTATAAAATTTACTTAAAAATATTTCTGGGGCTGGAGAGATGGCTTGGCAGTTAAGGCACTTGCCTGCAAAGTCTTAAGGACCCAGGTTCAGTTCCCTAGTACCAATGTAAAACCAGATGCAAAAGGTGGTACATGTGTCTGGAGTTTGTTGGCAGCGGCTAGCGACCCTGGTGCCCCCATTCTCTCTATATATGATTCATTCTATTAAATACACAAATAAAATTTTTTATTTATATAGACAATTAATGGGTGTGACTCTTGACACATCACCATTTTGTGCATTTGGCTTTACATGGGGACTGGGGGATTGAACCTAGGCCTTCAGGCATTGTGAGCAACAACCTTTATTTTTTTTTACTTATTTTTTATTTTTAGTTTTTTAACTTTTTATTAGCATTTTCCATGATTATAAAAAAAAAGCCCATGCTGGGCTGGAGAGATGGCTTAGCGGTTACGCGCTTGCCTGTGAAGCCTAAGGACCCTGGTTCGAGGCTCGGTTCCCCAGGTCCCACGTTAGCCAGATGCACAAGGGGGCGCACGCGTCTGGAGTTTGCAGGCTGGAAGCCCTGGCGCACCCATTCTCTCTCCCTCTATCTGTCTTTCTCTCTGTGTCTGTCGCTCTCAAATAAAAAATTTTAAACAAAAAAATCTCATGTTAATTCCCTCCCTCCCCCCTACACTTTCCCCTTTGAAATTCCATTCTCCTCTCCATCACAGTCATTGTACTTACATATATACAATATCAACCTATTAAGTACCCTCCTCCCTTCCTTTCTCTTCCCTTTATGTCTCCTTTTTAACTTATTAGCCTCTGCTACTAAGTATTTTCATTCTCACGCAGAAGCCCAGTCATCTGTAGCTAGGATCCAGATATGAGAGAGAACATGTGGCGCTTCGCTTTCTGGGCCTGGGTTACCTCACTTAGTATAATCCTTTCCTGGTCCATCCATTTCTCTGCAAATTTCATAACTTCATTTTTCTTTACCACTGAGTAGAACTCCGTTGTATAAATGTGCTACATCTTCATTATCCACTCATCAGTTGAGGGGCATCTCAGCTGCTTCCATTTCCCAGCTATTACAAATTGAGCAGCAATAAACATGGTGGAGTTCTTCTAAGGAAATGAGATGATTCCTTTGGATATATGCCTAGGAGTGCTATAGCTAGGTCATATGGTAGATCAATCTTTAGATGTTTTAGGAACCTTCACACTGATTTCCACAATGGCTGAACCAGATTGCATTCCCACCAGCAGTGTAGAAGGGTTCCTCTTTTTCCACATCCCCGCCAACATTTATGATCATTTGTTTTCATGATAGTGGCCAATCTGACAGGAGTGAGATGGAATCTCAGTGTAGTTTTAATCTGCATTTCCCTAATGACTTTTGATGTAGAAAATTTTTTTAGATGCTTATATGCCATTTGTATTTCTTCCTTTGAGAATGCTTTATTCAGTTCCATAGCCCATGTTTTGATTGGCTTGTTTGATTCCTTATTATTTAACTTTTTGAGTTCTTTGTATATCCTAGATATTAATCCTCTATCAGATATATAGCTGGTGAAGATTTTTTCCCATTTTGTAGGTAGCCTCTTTCCTTTTTTCACTGTGTCCTTTGCAGTGCAAAATCTTTGTAATTTCATGAGGTCCCAGTGATTAATCTGTGGTTTTATTGCTTGAGCAATTGGGGTTGTATTCAGAAATCTTTGCCAAGACCAATATGTTGGAGGGTTTCCCCTACTTTTTCCTCTAGCAGTTTCAGAGTTTCAGGTCTGATGTTAAGGTCTTTAATCCATTTGGACTTAATTCTTGTACATGGCGAGAGAGAAGAATCTATTTTCATCCTTTTGCAGATAGATATCCAGTTTTCCCAACACCATTTGCTGAAGAGGCTGTCTTTTCTCCAATGAGTATTTTGGGCATTTTTATCGAATATCAGGTGGCTATAGCTACTTGGGCTTACATCTGGGTCCTCTATTCTGTTCCACTGATCTATATGTCTGTTTTTGTGCCAGTACCACGCTGTTTTTGTTACTATGGCTCTGTAGTATAGGTTAAAATCAGGTATGGTGATACCACCAGCCTTATTTTTGCTGCTCAGTATTATTTTAGATATTCGAGGTTTTTTGTGATTCCAAATGAATTTTTGGATTGCTTTTTCTATTTCCATGAAGAATGCTTTTGGAATTTTGATAGGAATTGCATTAAATGTGTAGATTGCTTTTGGTAAGATTGCCATTTTCACAATATTGATTCTTCCAATCCAGGAACAGGGGATGTTTCTCCACTTTCTAGTGTCTTCTGCAATTTCTCACTTGAGTGTTTTAAAGTTCTCATTGTAGAGATCCTTTACTTCCTTTGTTAGGTTTATTCCAAGGTACTTTATTTTTTTTGATGCAATTGTGAATGGGAACGATTCTCTGATTTCATCCTCTGTGTTTGTTGTTAGCATATATGAAGGCTACTGATTTCTGTGTATTTATTTTGTATCCTGCTACAAGGCTGTAGATTTTGATCAGCTCTAACAGTTTGCTAGTAGAGTTTTTAGGGTCCTTTCTGTATAGAATCATGTCATCTGCAAATAATGATAACTTGATTTTTTCCTTTCCAATTTGTATCCCTTTTATGAGTGTCTCTTGCCTTATTGCTATGGGTAAGACTTCCAAAACTATATTAAATAAAAGTGGGGACAGTGGACAGCCTTGTCTTGTTCCTGATTTTAGTGGAAAAGCTTCCAGTTTTTCCCCACTTAGTAATATGTTGGCTGTAGGCTTGTCATAAATAGCTTTTATTATATTGAGATATGTTCCTTCTATTCCCTTCAACCCGTTTATATAATGTATTGCATTTATAGATTTGCGTATACTGAACCATCCCTGCATCTCTGGTATAAAGCCTACTTGGTCAGGGTGAATGATCTTTTTGATATATTCTTGTATTCTGTTTGCCAGTATTTTGTTGAGAATTTTTGCATCTATGTTCATGAGGGAGATTGGTCTGTAATTTTCTTTTTTTGTTGTATCTTTGCCTGGGTTTGGTATCGGGGTGATGCTGGCCTCATAGAAGGAGTTTGGTAGGATTCCTTCTTTTTCTATTTCCTGGAAAAGCTTAAGAAGCAATGGTGTTAGCTCTTCCTTAAAGGTCTGGTAAAATTCAGCAGTGAGTCCATCTGGGCCTGGGTTTTTTTTAGTTGGGAGATTATTGATAACTGTTCGGATCTCCATGTTTTTTATACGTCTATTTAAGTGATTAATCTCATTTTGATTTAATTTATGTACGTCATATAAATCAAGGAAAGCATCCGTTTCTTTCAGATTTTCATACTTTGTGGAGTATATGCTTTTATAGTATGTCCCTGTGTTTTTTTGAATTTCTCTGGAATCTGTTGTGATGTTACCTTTTTCATCTCTGATTTTATTAATTTGTGTCTCTTCTCTCTTTCTTTTGGTCAGATTTGCTAAGGGTTTGTCAATCTTGTGTATCCTTTCAAAGAACCAGCTCTTTGTTTCATTAATTCTTTGGATTTGTTTGTTTGTTTGTTTCTATTTCATTAATTTCTGCCCTAATCTTTATTATTTCTTCCCACCTACTGATTTTTGGTTTGCCTTGTTCTTCTTTTTCCAAGGCTTTAAGGTGAAGCATTAGGTCGTTTACTTGTGACCTTTCTAATTTCTCAGGCACTTAAGGCTATAAATTTACCTCTTAGAACTGCCTTCATTGTGTCCCAGAGACTTTGATATGTTGTATTTTCATTATCGTTTGACTCTATAAATCTCATAAATCTTTTGATTTCCTTCTTGATTTCTTCATTGACCCATTCATCATTTAGTAGTGTATTGTTTAGTTTCCTTGATTTTGTTTAAGTAAGCAACAACCTTTAATTGCAGAGCCATCTCCCCAGCCCTCTTTTTGTTTTCTTTCTTTGCTCTCCTATCTTTTTTTTTTTTAATTTGCAAGCAGAGAGAACTAGAGAGAGACAAAGAGAGAATGGGCACACAAGGGCCTCCAGCCACTGCAAACAAACTTCAGACACATATGCCCTTGTGCATCTGGCTAATGTGGTTCCTAGGGAATCAAACCTGGGTTCTTTGGCTTTGCAGGCAAACGCCTTAGCCATCCCTCCAGCCCTGCTCTCCTGTCTTTTGTTTCTTTCTCTCTTTCTTCCCCTCTTCTTCTTCTCTTCCTCTTCTCACCCTCATGTGGATTTTTGAGTGCAGTCTTGGGTGTTAATTTGTTTTCTACCTTTTTTTTTTAAGTTTAGAGAGGCCTTACTAGATTAAGAGAAGGAAGGAGAAAGCACAGAGAGCTCCTGCCATGTGGGGGCTGGAGAGAGGCTTTGGGGTCAAGGTGCTTGTCTGTGAAGCCTAAGGACCCAGATTCAATTCCTCAGTGCCCATGTAAGTCAGATATACAAGGTGAGGCATATGTCTGGAGTTCTTTTGCAGTGGCTAGAGACCCTGGTGTGCCCATTCTGTTTGTCTTAATAAATCTTGTCTTTCTCTTAACAAATAAATATATAAAATATTTTTTAAAAAAAAGAAAATTCATGTGCTGGAGAGATGGCTTAGCAGTTAAGGTGCATGCCTGCAAAGCCTAAGGATCCAGGTATGATTCCCCAGGTCCCATGTAAGCTAGATGTACAAGGTAGTGCATGCATCTGGAGTTCATTTGCAGTTGCTAGAGGCCCTGGTGTGCCCATTCTCTCTCCTGTCTGTCTCTTATAAATAAATCTTTTAAAGAAAAAGAGTTCATGTGGTATTGGGTGGGGGGGGCTGTCCATGTCCGAGCTAAGACAAGGGAAGCTTATCATAGGCCTGGATTTCAGGGACAGCTGAGACCTTTCTACCTTGTTTGAGACTTGGCTCGTGTTAACCAGACTAGCTGGCCCTCAAGCTTTGCAAATTCTGCCTTCCTCCCATCTCACCATAGGCATGCTGGGGTCAGATCCCCATGCTACAGCATCCAGCCTTACGTGGTTCTCTCACTTACTGAGCAAGTGCTTTATCTGTGGAGCCATCCCCCCTTACACACATTCTTAAGTGGATTATTGAGTGAAGCATTTTCTTTAACAGCTAGCTCTAGCTTACATCCCTCCACTAGTATATATGTTCAGAATAGGATTCTGAGAGTGATAATGTATCTACTTAGTCTGGTCAAATCTTTTCACACTGTGGCTTCTCCCTGTACAAATAATTGTAATCTCCTTACTGTCACTTTGGTAGGACTGACCTTCAGTTGCTTTGGTGACTGTTTAGGAAGCAAGCCTGCTGGACCCGAGCAGCTCTGCAAAGCAAGAGCAGCAGAGAAAATGGATGGAAGATTTTAGTAAGCAAGTAGAAGAGAACCAGCAAAAGAGAGCAGAGGAAAACCTTAGGCATCCAAAGGTAACCAGGGAGGCATTGTGGCTATGAAGTAATAAAATAAAACCAAACCTTGAGCTGCAGAGATAGCTTAGCAATTAAGGTACTTGCCTCTGAAGCCTAAGGACCTACGTTTGATTCCTCAGTACCCACGTAACCCAGATGAACAAGGTGGCTCATGTGTCTGGGATTTGTTTGCAGTGGCTAGAGACCCTGGAGTGCCCATTTTCTTTCTCTCTCTCTCTCTCTCTCTCTCTCTCACTCTCTCACCTCGTCATCTCTCTGCCTCTTCCTCTCAAATAAATAAGTAAATAATAAATAAATTATTTTTAAAAACTCAAGCCTTAATGCATATAAACTTACAAGTATTCTGAAACGACCAGAGTATTCAAATTTCGGTTTACCCATGAGAACCTGTTTACATTGAATATTTTATTGTGGTTTGTGTTGCTTCTTTGAACTTGATAGAAATTTCCTAGTTTCTTTTGAGTTTCCTATTGTTGTCAAGCTAGTTATCTAAATACATAAGGAATCCAAAAAGTATAATTAGAGGAGCCAGGCATGGTGGCACACACCTTTAATCCCAGCACTCGGGAAGCAGTAGGAGGAGGATCACCGTGAGTTCAAGACCTCCCTGAGACTCCAAAGTAAATTCCAGGTCAGCCTGAGCTAAAGTGAGACCCTACCTCAAGGAAAAAAAAAAAAGGTATAATTATATTACTCTTTACAGTGCTTACTGTATTCAGTGGTGACTTGTATTTTTTTTTTTTTAATTTTGTTTATTTGCAAGCAGAGACATACAGACAGCGAGCGAGTGAATTGGCGCACCAGGGCCTCCAACCACTGTAAACGAACTCCAGACGCATGTGCCACTTCATGCATCTGGCTTTACGTGGGTACTGGAGAATCGAACCCTAGTCATTGGGCTTTGCAGGCAGGTGCCTTGACTGCTGAGCCATATCTGTAGCCCCAATGGTGACTCTTAGATACCACACTTGTTATTTAGGATTTTATTGGGAGTTCCTGGAAGAATTCTTAGCCATCATTGTTTGTTATTATCAGGGTGAAGAGCACAACAGATGGGCAATGCATTCAGATCCGCTAAGGAGTCAGCTGGGTTCCCAGTCTCAGCTGTCCTCTCCGCTATCCTGCAAACACCCCGAGTACATCTGTGTGTCTCCTGACACTCAGGAGCCGGCCAGTGGCAGCAATACTTGCACGTCCATACCTGCAAGCCAGGTTCAGCTGTCAGTAGAAGAGCATGTTGCAAAACCTGGCGTGGCTGTGGCAAACAGTCAGAAAACAAAGTGAGTACATTTCTTAAGTGTTTATTGCTTTTTAAAGAAAATATATTTTAAGAACTGTTAGTTAATATGTCCACATTTTTTGGCATTTCTCTTTGAAATAGAAATTATTAGCCTGTTACTCCTGCCTTTGGAGGTTTTGAACAGCTCATGTGTGTGTCTTGCCAGCTTTCTCCGTTCTATGACTGCACTCTTGGACCCAGCACAGATTGAGGAACGGGACAGACGCCGACAGAAGCAATTAGAACATCAGGTATTACATGGCCCTTAGCCTTGAGAAGTAATGGCATGACCCACCCACATATACCTAAGAAAAATTTTCTATTTTATTTTTTTCTTTTGGTTTTCCGAGGTAGAGTCTCATTCTAACCCGGACTGACCTGGACAGTCTCAGAGTAGCCTCAAACTCATAGTGATCCTCCTACTTCTGCCTCTCAAGTGCTGGAATTAAAATGGCATGTGCTACCATACCTGGCTTTTTATTTATTTATTAATAGTTTTTTGTTGTTGTTTTGAGGTAAGTTCTCATGTACCCTAGTTAGTTTCCAGTTCACTCTGTACTCAGAACCGGCTTTGAACTTCAGATGCTTCTGCCTCTGCCTCCCAAGTACTGAGATTACATGCTTGTGCCAGGAGACACCCAGCTGGAAAGTAAACATTTTTTTTTAATTTTTTTAATTTTTATTAACATTTTTCATGATTATAAAATATATCCCATGGTAATTCCCTCCCTCCCCACCCCCACACTTTCCCGTTTGAACTTCCATTCTCCATCATATTACCTCCCCATTACAATCATTGTAATTACATATATACAATATCAACCTATTAAGTATCCTCCTCCCTTCCTTTCTCCACCCTTTATGTCTCCTTTTCAACTTACTGGCCTCTGCTACTAAGTATTTTCATTCTCACGCAGAAGCCCAGTCATCTGTAGCTAGGATCCACATATGAGAGAGAACATGTGGCGCTTGGCTTTCTGGGCCTGGGTTACCTGACTTAGTATAATACTTTCCAGGTCCATCCATTTTTCTGCAAATTTCATAACTTCATTTTTCTTTACCGCTGAGTAGAACTCCATTGTATAAATGTACCACATCTTCATTATCCACTCATCTGTTGAGGGACATCTAGGCTGGTTCCATTTCCCAGCTATTATAAATTGAGCAGCAATAAACATGGTTGAGCATGTACTTCTAAGGAAATGAGATGAGTCCTTTGGATATATGCCTAGGAGCGCTATAGCTGGGTCATATGGTAAATCAATCTCTAGCTGTTTTAGGAACCTCCACACTGTTTTCCACAATGGCTGGACCAGATTGCATTCCCACCAGCAGTGCAGAAGGGTTCCTGTTTTTCCACATCCCCGCCAACATTTATGATCATTTGTTTTCATGATGGTGGCCAATCTGACAGGAGTGAGATGGTATCTCAGTGTAGTTTTAATCTGCATTTCCCTAATGACTTTTGATGTAGAAAATTTTTTTAGATGCTTATATGCCATTTGTATTTCTTCCTTTGAGAACTCTCTATTTAGCTCCATAGCCCATTTTTTGATTGGCTTGTTTGATTCCTTATTATTTAACTTTTTGAGTTCTTTGTATATCCTAGATATTAATCCTCTATCAGATATATAGCTGGCGAAGATTTTTTCCCATTCTGTAGATTGCCTCTTTGCTTTTTTCACTGTGTCCTTTGCGGTGCAAAATCTTTGTAATTTCATTAGGTCCCAGTGGTTAATCTGTGGTTTTATTGCCTGAGCAATTGGGGTTGTATTCAGAAAGTCTTTGCCAAGACCAATATGTTGAAGGGTTTCTCCTACTTTTTCCTCTAGCAGTTTCAAAGTTTCCGGTCTGATGTTAAGGTCTTTAATCCATTTGGACTTAATTCTTGTGCATGGCGCGAGAGAAGAATCTATTTTCATCCTTCTGCAGATATTTATCCAGTTTTCAAAACACCATTTGCTGAAGAGGCTGTCTCTTCTCCAATGAGTATTTTTGGCATTTTTATTGAATATCCTCTGGGATAAAGCCTACTTGGTCAGGGTGAATGATCTTTTTGATATACTCTTGTATTCTGTTTGCCAATATTTTGTTGAGAATTTTTGCATCTATGTTCATGAGGGAGATTGGTCTATAATTTTCTTTTTTTGTTCTATCTTTGCCTGGTTTTGGTATCAGGGTGATGCTGGCCTCATAGAAGGAGTTTGGTAGAATTCCTTCTTTTTCTATTTCCTGGAAAAGCTTAAGAAGCAATGGTGTTAGCTCTTCCTTAAAAGTCTGGTAAAATTCAGCAGTGAATCCATCCGGGCCTGGGCTTTTTTTAGTTGGGAGATTATTGATAACTGTTCGGATCTCCATGTTTGTTATAGGTCTATTTAAGTGATTAATCTCATTTTGATTTAATTTAGGTAGGTCATATAGATCAAGGAAATCATCCATTTCTTTCAGATTTTCATACTTTGTGGAGTATATGCTTTTGTAGTATGTCCCTATGATTTTTTGAATTTCTCTGGAATCTGTTGTGATGTTGCCTTGTTCATCTCTGATTTTATTAATTTGTGTCTCTTCTCTCTTTCTTTTTGTCAGATTTGCTAAGGGTTTATCAATCTTGTTTATCCTTTCAAAGAACCAACTCTTTGTTTCATTAATTCTTTGGATTGTTCTTTTTGTTTCTATTTCATTAATTTCTGCCCTAATCTTTATTATTTCTTCCCGTCTACTAATTTTTGGTTTGCCTTGTTCTTCTTTTTCCAAGGCTTTAAGGCGAAGCATTAGGTCGTTTACTTGCGACCTTTCTAATTTCTTAATATAGGCACTTAAGGCTATAAATTTACCTCTTAGAACTGCCTTCATTGTGTCCCAGAGATTTTGGTATGTTTTGTTCTCATTATCATTTGACTCTATAAATTTTTTGATTTCCTTTTTGATTTCGTCATTGACCCACTCATCATTTAGTAGTGTATTGTTTAGTTTCCATGATTTTGTGTATGCTCTATAGCCTTTCTTGCTACTGATTTGTAGTTTAATTCCTTTGTGGTCCGATAGAATGCAAGGAATTATTTCAATTTTCCTGAATTTGTTAAGATTTGCTTTATGTGAAAGTAAACATTTTTTTAAAAAATATTTTATTTATTTGAGAGAGAGAGAGAGAGAAAGGCAGATAGAGAATGGGAGCACCAGGGCCTCTAACAGCTGCAAATGAACCTCAGATGCATGCACCATCTTGTGCATTTGGCTTTATGTGGGTACTGGGGAATAGAACCCAGGTCGTTAGACTTTGCAGGCAAGTGCCTTAACCACTGAGCCATCTCTCCAGCCCAAAATTAAGTTTGATATAAAGTTGCCCACACAGGTCCAGTTTTATCCTTTGACAAATTCAATCACTAACTCAACTGGTTTTGTTACAAATGTACTGAGAAGCCAGGCATAGTGGCACACACCTTTAATCCCAGCACTTGGTAGGCAGAGGTAGGAGGATCACCGTGAGCTCAAGCCCACCCTCAGACTACATAGTGAATTCCAGATCAGCCTGGGCTAGAGTGAGACTTCACCTCAAAAAAAAAAAAAAAAAAAGAAAGAAAGAAATGCACTGAGAAGATCACATCACATAGTAAAACCTTCTGTCCTGTAATATTTAACATGTGCATTGTATATTTGAATTTGTAGTATCACTGAGTTGGTATTGGTTATGATTTCATTGTACCAGAGTTCTGTTTAGGCTTTGAAAGCAAACAGTATAGGAGATTAAAATAGAATTATGATTAAGAAATCTAGTAGCAGGGCTGGAGAGAGAGCTCAGTTGATAAGAGCCGTTACTTGCAAAGCCTGTTAGCCCAAGTTCAGTTCTCCAGCATCCATGTAGAGGCAGATGCACAAAATGGCACATGCATCTGGTGTTTGTTTGCAGTGACCAGAAGACCTAGTGCACCCACTTCCTTTCTGTCTGGGGCACACACCTTTAATCTCATCACTTAGGATGCAGGAGCATTGCCCTCAGTTCAAGGTCACCCTGAGACTGCTTTATTGAATTGCAGGTTAGCCTGGGCTAGAGTAAGACCCTACCTTGGGAAAACAAAAGAAGAAGAAATCTAGTAGGTCATAGGCTAAGATTGATACCCCTAATCTTTGTCTAATATTTTTTTAAAATATTTTTTACTTAACTTACTTGAGGCAGAGAGAGAGAGAGAGAGACAGCGCACACATGTGTGCACACATGCCAGGGTCTATAGCTACTGCATGTGAGCTCCAGGTGTATGTGCCACCTTGTTCATCTGGCTTTATGTGAGTGCTGGTGGATCAAACCTGGGTCCTTTGGCTTTGCAGGCAAGTGCATTAAGTGCTAAGCCATCTCTCCAGCCCTTAGTCCAATATTAAGGGGACTTAATTGTCTGAATTGTTTGTATGTGTGTGCAGCATTTCTCTCTAGCCCAAGCTGACCTGGAATTCACCATGCAGTTTCAGGCTGGCCTCAAACTCACAGCAGTCCTCCTAACTTGGCCAGGGATTAAAGGTGTGCACCACCACACCTGGCTTTTCATCAGTCTTTTAATGGCCTCTTGGGGTTGAAAAGCATGTAGAGCTTGGCCACACAAAGGCAAGATGGGAGTGCATATCTGACATTTGAATGTCACTTGTGTACATGACACTTGTCATCACCCAAATCAGTGCTCTGTGGATGTTGCCTGACAGTGACATGTGTGGATTTTTCTGGCTAGAAAGCCATCACTGCTCAGGTGGAAGAGAAGCGCAGGAAGAAGCAGCTGGAAGAGGAGCAGAGAAGGAAGGAGGAGCAAGAGGAGGAGAGGCGCTTGGCCCGGGAGCGAGAGGAGATGCAGAGGCAGTATGAAGAAGATGTTCTCCGGCAGAAGCAGAAGGAGGTCTGTGTTTATGTTTTGGCTTTAAGCATGTTAGAGTAACAATACACGAGCATTTGCATGTTTTTAAAATTGTGAACCTGTATGGGAGAGCCTTTCTCCTTACAGCTTTGAAATAGGAATGGAAGGGAGACCCTTGCAAAGGTCTTGTCTTCACATGATTGCTCTGAGATGTCTTTCTGCTGATCAGGTTTGTGATCCTGTTGACACCAGGGGCATGTGCAGCTTACTGTACTACCTCTAGGTTAAAAAATGAGAGGCTTCTCCTGTCCACAGTGAGTGTCTGGGGTTGACAGGACTTTCAGCTATGTTAGAGATTTCCTTATGTTCAATAATAGCCTTTTCTGTCTTTCTTTCCTATTAAAAAAGTATTTTATCTATTTGAAAGATTGGTTTTTTTCTTTTTTTTCTAGGTAGAGTCTCGCTCTACCCCAGGCTAACCTGGAATTCACTATGTCATCTCAGGGTGGCCTCAAACTCATGGCGATCCTTTACCTCTGCCTCCTGAGTGCTGGGATTAAAGGCATGCGCCATCATGCCCATCTCTATTTTATCTATTTGAGAGAGAGAGAGAATTGGCACACTAGGGTCTCTAGCCACCGCAAATGAACTCTACTAGGCACATGTGCTACTTTGTGCATCTGGCTTCATGTAGATTCTGGGGAATCGAACCATATTTGCAAGGCTTTGCAGGCAAGTACCTTAACTGCTGAGTCATCTCTCCAGTCCTAATTTAATTAATTAATTTATTTGAGAGATGGGTGGAGGCAAATAGAGAGAATGGGTGCTTCAGGGCCTTTAGCCACTGCAAATGAACTCCAGATGCATGTGCCACCATGTGCATCTGGCTTACGTGGGTACTGAGAAATTGAACTGGGGGCCTTCAGTGTTGTGGGCAAGCGCCTTAACCACTAAGCCATCTCTCCAGGCCCCTAAATAAATTTTTTTAAAAATTTATTTTATTTGCATGTGTGTGAGATGTACACCAGGGTCTCTTGTGGCTGTAAATGAAAATCATATTCTGTTGGTTTGTTTGTTTCTCGAGGTAGGGTCTCACTCTAGCCCAGGCTGACCTGGATTTCACTGTGTAGTCTCAGGGTGGCCTCAAACTCTTGGTGATCCTACTTGGTGATGCCTCCTGAGTGCTGGGATAAAGGCATGCACCGCCACGCCCAATGAAAGCCACATTCTTGCACACTGTTTGCAACTGGCTTTATGTGGGTGCCGAGACTGCACTGGCAGTCTCTATAATCAAGCTTCTTTCCCCACTGAACCATCTCCCCAGGCCAGTAGCAGCCTTTTCAGCAACTTAGTATCTGCTTGAGTAGCAAAGCTGCTCTGTTCAGTGATTCAGACAAGGGGGTTGCAGTGGTTTCGAGGGCCATGTTTGAGCAGTTTAATACAGCTATAGAAAAGCATGCTAAAGCTTTGGTCGGGGAGCCTGCGGCTCTTCCTCCCTTCCTCCATCCCTCCCCCTCGCCCCAGCTCTCCCTTCCTGCTGCAGCCTCTGCCCCGTGCCCCTCCTCAATGGAGGTCCCGCTGCCCGCGCCATCTCCCAGGCCTCGGCTTGGAGTCCGATGGCCTTCTTAGGTCCCCGGTCAGCACCTTCACCCAGACCATGCATAACCTCGCTGGGCTGGGCAGGGAGACCCCAAAGAGTCTGGTCGGTAGCCTGCTCTTCTGGAACCGGTTGGGATGCCTATCTCTGTCCAGGCACTCATCTGAATCCTCCCTTTTGTCTGAGTCCTCGGAATCTTCTGATGTAGGTCTCTGCATGGATACCCCCCCGTCCTATGGACCCACAGATGGCCGAGCACATGTTTGAACAGGCTATTAAGGCAGCCAGCCAGGTCATTCAAAATGAGCAGTTTCCAATAAGATGCTTCCAGTCCTTGCCAGTAAGACTGCTGAGCCACAGCCCTGTGCTACAGAACATCACCAACTCGTGAGCACTAAACAGCTGGAGGAAGAATGAGGTGCACAGCAAAATAGTCAGCAGTCCTGGGGAAGACAAAGAGATAGATTTGCTTTCAAAATGCCATGGAAGCCTACTCACTCCAGCTCTGGCCAAGCTCTGTCAGAGTGGGCCAGCTGCAGGGAGGCTTTTACCCAGAGGCCAAACTCAGCCCCTGATTTGATGTGTGTCTCTGCTGAGCAGAAGATGGAAGTAGAGGCGGTGAGCCCTGCATCCCAGTCCTGCTTTTCCCTGACCCCTGCTGAGGGGGCTGCTGAGGAAGATGATGGATTTGTTGACATCCTGGAAAGTGATTTAAAGGAGGATGATGTGGTCCCCCTGAGCATGGAAAGCCTCATTAGTGCTCCACTGGTTAAGACTCTGGATAAGAAGGAAGAACAGGATCTCATCATGTTCAGCAAGTGCCAGCGGCTCTTCCGCTCTCCATCAATGCCCTGCAGCGTGATCCGGCCAGTCTTCAAGAGGCTAGAGAGGCCCCAGGACAGGGACATGCCTGTCCAGAGCAAGCAAAGGAGGAGTGTGACCCCCCTGGAAGAGCAACAGCAGCCAGAGGAGCCTAAAGCCCATATTCTCCGCTCAAAGTCCCTGTGTCATGAAGAGATTGGGAGCATCCTGGATAGTGACCACCGTGGACTGATTGGGGATTACTCCAAGGCTTTCCTCCTGAAAACTGGATGGCAAACACCAAGACCTTAAGTACATCTCACCAGAAACCATGGTGGCCCTGTTGATGGGCAAGTTTAGCAACATCATGGAGAAGTTTGTGATTGTGGACTGCAGATACTGCTATGAGTATGAAGGTGGACACATCAAGACTGCTATGAACTTGCCCCTGGAACAGGATGCTGAGACCTTCCTGCTGCAGACACCTAGACAAGAGAATCATCCTCATTTTCCACTGTGAATTCTCATCGGAGCGTGGACCCCGCATGTGCCAGTTCATCAGGGAAAGAGACCGTGCAGCTAACGACTATCCTAGCCTGTATTACCCTGAGATGTATATCCTCAAAGGTGGCTACGAGGAGTTCTTCCCACAGCTCCCGAGCTTCTGTGAGCCCCAGGACTACCGACCCATGAACCACGAGGCCTTCAAGGATGAGCTGAGGACTTTCCGCCTCAAGACACGTAGCTGGGCTGGAGAGCAGGGTCGGAGGGAACTCTGTAGCCACTTGCAGGACCAGTGAGAGCCAGCCTCGATCCTTCCACTGTTTCTCTTCATGGGACCTGGAAGTCTCAAGGGTCTGTGGTGCCAAGGGCCTGCTAGAGACTCCAGGTGCTATCAAGGGCAAAAACAGTGTGGGTTTCACATCTATGTGCTCCTTTCCCCAATTCTTTTGTCTCACTCCACTTATTTTCCATACTCTGGTACCACTCCCAGTCTTGAAGACCCCAACCTGGTGGGTGAATAGTAGCCCAGAAGAAATGTTTTGTGTTCTGTGGGAGCCTTTTTGCTGTCCTTATTGATGTTAACTCTGTCTTTTTTGTGATCAGAAAAGTGCCTTTGTACATGTCAGCTGAGGCTGGGGGTCCGCTCTTTAAGCATGAACACAGGCGGCCCCTCCCTCTGCACTCTGTGTGAACTCCAGGCTGTGCCTGCTCTTCTCTCTTGTTTTCCACATACTCACCTCAACGACATAAACTCTGAAACTCTCCTATTTTCTTACTTGCAGATTTGATATTTGTTTGTCTGACTTACACTGTCTCAAGACACATTCACACCTGAGTAGGCTCCCCTACACAGCTGGGGTTAAAAAGACCCTGACTATTGTTACTCCAGTAAAGGATATTCTCCTTGCCTGCTCCCCACCCCCAGGTCAAGAGCAAAAGCCTGAACTAGGAGCCCCTGCTGTGAACCCGAGCCTAACTGGTCAAAACTTGCTTCTGCCCTATTGTACATGGGTGGGTGGAAGGATGTGCAAAGACTGAGTTAAAGAAAGCATTTTCATGAACATGGTGGCCCACAGCAGGACAAAAATCTTTACTCCTAATGTTTGGAAATGTTTAAGAGGCAATGTCATGGAAGCAGCTAAACCAAGCAACCTCTGGATTCAGAATCTCTACTTGTAGGAAAGGCTGTCTGGAAGGCCCCAAGGAGTCATCCATTAGGACCTTCATTTAATAAAGCACTTAGCAAATTAAAAAAGAAAAGAAAAGCATGCTAGAATCAAAAGCTGTGGGGCAGGAAGTTTGCCTGCTGACTGCTCTTATTTCTCCTATCTAGATTAGTGCCTGCCTCTGAGGGGTTTTGAGAAAGTGTCTCACCAGTGGAGCTTGGCAGCTGTATGTAATGAGTTTGTGTCTCTCATGTGCTTGCAGGAAACCATGACCCTTAAGACAAACGAGCTGCTCCACACTGTGCAGAGAGCACAGGAACTGGCACAGAGACTGAAGCAAGAGCACAGGATTCGAGAGCTGACCCGAAAAGGACATGATACCTCCAGGCTGATTAAGAACCTCAGTAGTAAGGGATCAGCCAGAATTTCACTTACATGCTTTTTTTTTAAAAAATTGACAACTTCCATAGGTGTAAACAATATCCCATGGTGATTCCTGCGCTCCCCCCACTTTGAAACTCTACTCTCCATCATATCCCCTCCCCCTCTCAATCAGTCTTTTATTTTGATGTCATGATCTTTTCCTCCTATTATGGTTTTGTGTAGACAATGTCAGGCACTGTGAGGTCATGGATATCCAGACCATTTTGTGTCTGGAGGAGTATGTCACTTACATGCTTTGTTTGTTTGTTTGTTTGTTTGAGGTAGGGTCTCACTCTAGCTCAGGCTGACCTGGAATTCACTATGTAGTCTCAGGGTGGCCTTGAACTCATGGTGATCCTCCTACCTCTGCTTCCCGAGTGCTGGGATTAAAGGCATGTGCCACCATACCCAACCTTCACTTTTTTTTTTAATGTGGTGTTTATGGTGATTAAGCTAGAAAGTTTTGTATTTAGGTATTGCTCTACCTACTTTCCCCCCTTTTCTTTCATTTCTCAGTGCCAGGGATCAAACCCAGGGCCTTTGTTTGCTGGGGAAATACTCTATGTCTGAGCTATATTCCTACCCCACTAACCCTAGGTTGTGTAAGTATTCCTTAAGTAGCACTTTAAGAGAACATGTTTCTCATTGGTAGTTGACAACTCACGGTATGACTTTGATGAAGGTGGTGATAACACAGATGAATGCAGCAGTTCTGCAAGCTTTCCCAAGAAGGACGCTGGTGTGCAAACAGGTATTCCTTAAAATTTCACTCAAATCAACATGAGTTCCATTTCAGATTTAAAACTTAAAAGAAATGTGAGGGTTTTACTTTTTGAGATGTCTTATGTAGTCCAGGCTATCCTCAAACTTGATTTTTAGCCAGGGATGACTCTGAGTTTTTATGGGCTTCAGCACCCTTCCGCTACGCACTCTGCTGATTCTGAATTTTTAAATTAAATTTTGGTTGTTATTGTTTGTTTTTAAAGGTAGGGTCTTGCTCTAGCCCAGGCTGACCTGGAATTCCTTATGTAGTCTCAGAGTAGCCTCAAACTCTCATCAATCCTCCTACCATGCCTCCCAAGTGCTGACATTAAAGGTGTGCGCCACCATACCTAGGTTACTTTTTTTTTTTAATTAATTTATTTATTTTCAAGCAGATAGAGAAGAGGGAAGGAGGGAATGGTCATTCCAAGTCATCCATTCACTTCAGGTGAACTCCAGATGCATATGCCATCTAGCTTTATGCGGGTGCTAGTGAATCAAACGCCTTAAGTGCTGAGCCATCTCTCTAGCCCCTTTTTTAGTTTCATTTCCATTTATTTTTATGCTCAATTTATTCCCATGCTGTAAGTTTTTGCTTCTTCAGTTTTTTCTGGGTTATTTTTTTCTTCTGTGCAACCTCCTGTTGAGGCCCAGGAGCAATCTGTTCCTATTTGGGGGGTCATCTCAATGTGGCAGAGCTCATGTACGGATGAATCCAACCATGAGCTGTGCACATACGGTGGCACATTTTGGGTGCTTTGTTTTTTGGATCAGAGAATCCACATCTAAACCCTTACGTTCAGCATTGCTCTCTGCATTCTTAAACATGTGCAGCAGAAACTCAACACTCTTTGGGCCACTGACCCTGTGTCCAGCCTCGCTGTTTAGCCTGGGCACACCTACCAATTCCGAATGGCACACACCACTTCTTTAAAGTGACATCTTTTAGACACTTGGTGGCTTTTCGGATATGCATACCCTTTATGGCCTGGGCAGTTTGGCAGGTGTTCTTAACGTGAACATGAAGATTTGAACCCCTTGATTTGCATGATTTTGTGGAGTTTTCTGGGTCAAGAGAGTAGTGACAAGAAGAGGGACTCTGAACTTCTGATCCTCATGCCTCTGCCCCCTAAGTGCTGGGATTGTAGGTTTGTGCTACCGTGCATGCCCAGTCTACAGTGCTGAGGAACAAACCTAGTGACAGCTCTATCCCCATCACTGAAATTAGGGTTGGTTTTTTTTTTTTTTTAAGCAAATATAGAGATCTTTGGGTGTGTGTGTATGTGCGCATATGCGCACATGTATGGAACATGTGCATGCATGTTTGTATGTATATGGGCACATTTGGACAGATTTTGGCATCAGGTCTCCTCAGTTGATCTCCATCTCTTTGAAGATGGGGTCTCAGTGAACCTAGTGCTCACTAATTCCGTAGACTGGCTTAGCTTGCCAGAGAGCTTCGGGAATTCTTGTGTCCACTTCCCCAGCTCTGGGACTACAGGAACACATCATGACCACACCTGGCTAATGAATCTTTATAATGTCATTTTTAAAATTAAAGTCTTAGTGTGCCTGGTAACTAACACTCATTTAACATCTTGAGTGAAAATGATTAAAGTGGAAATTTTAATTCTATAATCTTACCATAATTTAAAAACATTAATCATTTGAACATTTTATTTAGATGACTTATGTTCCGGCATGTTCACCAGTGCATGGTCACCCTGTGGACCAGGAACAGAGAGGGCCACCGTAAATGCCTCTCCTGAGGTCCCTGTGGAGTTTTATGCACAGTTTTGTGCAAAGAAGGACAAGCAAGAAGTAAGTGTGGATAAAGGTGTCCACTTAGAGAAAGAAAACAGCTGGTGTAATGACCAGTATAGTCCGTGCTTACGAACAGAGACACACACAAAGCTCAGTAAGGACAGTCCCAAAAAACCTGCTTGGAATATAAACAGGCCCCTCAAAAGGTATGTTCCTGCATCAGAAAAGTATCCTAAACAGCTTCAGAAGCAGAGAGAAGAAAAAAAGATGAGAAGACAGATGGAACTGCTTCATTTGGTGGAGAGAAATCACCGTGAAAACCTCTCTGAAAAGAGAGGCTTTTCTGCAGAAGCTGTCACTTCCTCCCATGAGGAACCAGAGTCAGAGTCCAGGGGACACCGAATCAAAGAGGTGAGGCTCCTTTGTCTACTTTCTAAGCGTGGATTGCTGTTTCTGAATTCAAAACATACTTCACATCTTTGTCTGAATAGATTGCTTCAGTTTATGTTAGTGGTCAGCAGGACAGTCGTGTTTGTTCTACAAGCTGTCTGTGATTGCCTTTATGCTAAATAGCATCAGAGTTGAGTAGCTGTATCAGAAACTTTCTGGCCCAAAAAGCCAGAAAATGTTTGCTGCTTGACCTTTTTCAAAGAACTTTATACTAGTGAATGCTTGAGCCCATGTAGAAATAGGTGCTATTCATCTGGACCTGGAATGATCCATTCCATTATCCAGTATCTGTTATTCTCAGAAGAGAACCATTAGAAGTGTCTGAGGATGTGTGTCTGAGTTCATATGTCCATCTTTTAGGAAGAAGAAGCCCTGAAAATTCCCTCTTCCAGTAAAGAAAGGTATGTAGCTTGTTTCCATCGCTGCTAATGCATTCTGTATGAGACAAGGAAAACAAAACACCTGCTCAAAGTCTGTGTGACTTCAGGTGTTTGGTTATTCTGTGCTCTTGTGCATGAGCCAGCTAGTTTACAGTTGTCTTCAAGTGTGACTCTGGGAGCAAGTTGAAGACATTTTGGTGAAACATGAGGCTTGATGCATCAGCATTCATCTTTAGAATCTAATTGAAATTTTCTTCCTTGGACTGTAGTAAATATATCCTTAGCAAGTATTAGTAAAACTTCAAATGAATCCCTTTCTCTGGCCTGTTGCATGAAAAGTTATAGATCTCAGGCTATTCCACATACAGTATCTCTAAAGGTGATACAAAGAGTAGATATGCCTGAAATACACAATATCTTACTAAAGCTTCTGTTTTTGCACTTCTTTAAAAATAGGTTTCAATTACTGGTTCCAGCATTAAACAACAGAACCCAACAAACTCAGACTATTTCATCACACATACCACTAAAAGATAGTGGCCACGAACGAGAGACCTCAGAAAATGCTCCACTAGAACTATCAAATAGGGTATCTGAGCCTTCTCATTTTATTCCTTATGTTCGGACAAATGAAATCTATTACCTTGATCCAGACGCACCTTTGTCTAGACCTTCAACCCAGGCTTCTCAATACCAAAATTCACATGGTAAGTGAACTGCCTAATCTGTAAAAATTCATCATCATGGGGGCTGGAGAGATGGCTTAGCAGTTAAGGTGCTTGCCTGCAAAGCCTAAGGACCCAGGTTCAATTCTCCAGTACCTATGTAAGACAGATGCACAAGGTGGCACATGTGTCTGCAGTTCATTAGCTGGAGGCCCTGATGCTTGCTCTCTCTCCCTCTTTCTCTGTCAATTAAAAATAAAATAAAATTCATCATCATGAACCTCCAACCCATAAAGATGCTAGAAATTATCTCAAAAGGTTTTCCTACTAAGGCAGGAGTTTGTTTGAATCTGCATACTAATTGGAAATGTATCTGTACTTGGCCTTCAGATTGTGACAAAGAACGACAGCTGCCTGGCTCTGACCAGCCCAAGGATCCACTTCTTAATCCCAGTCTGGTGAAAAACAGGGATCGACAGCAAGCAATTCTTAAGGGGCTTTCAGAACTGAGACAGGTGAGAACTGACATCTAGCATACTAAGCAAGGCTCTGTTAAATTCCATCTCTGGTTGCATATAGCTTGCTTGAGCTGCATGATACAACCTTCGTTACTTATGAAAGGGGCCATAGGCAAGCCCAGAGAAAAGCAGACATGAACACCTCTCTTACTGTGTTCAGGGTACCTGGGAACAGAAGCAGTCTAACCCCGTTCCAGAGTTGCAGTGATTTAATAGTGTAGCTTCGAACATACTCAGTTGATAATGAAAAGGTTCATTACAACAATTGCTAGAAAAGAAAGAGCAAGCTTAAAACATGACAAGTAAGAACTAGATTATGAACTTAATACATAACTTTTCCCAATTACAGTTATGGAGTAAGGGAAGGATATAGTAGGAATAATGTCCAAGTTGGCTGTAGAGCTTTACTAAAATGCCACTTTGATTTCAGGGTCTTCTGCAGAAGCAAAAGGAGTTGGAAACTAATCTCATACCTTTAGCAGCAAACCAAGAAGACAATTTTAGTTCTCTACTTTAAATGTACTCATTGCTCAGGTCTAAATTTTTCAAGCACCCACTGAATAATTGCACATTGTGTACTAAACATGCTCTACTTTTAATATAATAAATGGATATTTTTTTAAAAAAAGATTTTTAAAAGGTTTTTGTTAATTTTTTAAATATACTTTTATTAGATATGGATATATTTAGTATGTAAGTCACACATGTTGGTACCATCATTTCCCTCCTCCCTGTCCCTTTTCTGAAGAGGCCTTCCTCATTGGGGATGCAGGTCAATCCCATGGGAATTGTGGGTCATGTATTATGGGGGCAGCAGTCAGTTATGGGGGAGAGACAATATCTCTGTGCAAAATGTCCCAACTTGTGGCTCTAACAATCTTTGTGCCCCCTCTTTCGTAAAATTCCCTGAGCCATGTTGGGTGCATTTTAAGTCTACTTCAGTGATGGCCTCTTAGGAGACTCTGGATCTCTGGTTTGGTAGGTGTTGAGTGTCTTCAGCATCTATCTCCTTCACCCTTGTGAAGGTTCACTGAGAAAGCAGCAATCTTGCTCATTGCCCCAGTTCTCTGTGGTTTCAGCTGGGGCCAGGGATGGAGTGCACTAGGTTGTTTCTCTCCTCAGGTCCAGTTCCTGTCTGAAAAAGAGAAGCAGATTCTCCAATGGAGAATGAAGTCAGCACCAGTTAAATGGCATAACCATTATTAATTTAGAGAGAATTAAAAGGGTATAGACCCTCTTATAACCCATGATTAGTGGGAGCTTGACAGTGGAAAGCAAAATCGTTATCTGGGTATGATTCTGACTTGTTTCCTAGTTCCAGATATGGTTTCCTTTCCACTGAGTGGATCTGTTAGCCAATCCAAGAGCAATTGGTTACCCACCATGGCTGTGTGCCATGGCATGTGTGTGAGCATCATGTCGGGTTGTTTGCTTCTGAGTCACTTAGACTTTGAGTTGCTTGGACAGATGTTGGCCACTTTCCCCCAGTAGCTCATGTAGCACCTTCCAGCCCTACTAGATGGACTAATTGTCTGGAGACTGGCTCTCTTCTGTATTTTAACCAGGTCTCTCCATGATCCATGCCGATAGTGTATGGTATTCTCAGCAGTAGGGTCTTACCATTAACCTCTGGTGGGTAATGAAGTGCCCTGACAGAAGTCTGTCTTGTTTGTTTTGGGAGATCTACTAGGTCTCTCTGGTCAGCAGCTCATTGTGGATATAAACCACCTCTCCACACCACCAGGCCTGCCCGCACAAGTTCACGCTGGGAACCCAGACCCTGGAGTTGGGCCCTGGTTAAGTTATTTTCCTCCTGCTATGGTTGGGTGTCTTATCAAAATACTATACAGGGCTGAAGAGATGGCTTAGTGGTTAAGCGCTTGCCTATAAAGCCTAAAGACCCAGTTCAAGGTTTGATTCCCCAGTACCCACATAAGCCAGATGCACAAGGTAGCACATGCATCTAGAGTTCGTTTGCAGTGGCTGAAGGCACAAATGTGCTCATTCTCTCTGTGTGTCTTTCTGTGTTGCTCGCAAATAAATAAATAAAAATAAACAAAACTTTTAAAAAAATACTGTGCAGTTGAGTTCCTGACCTCTTAATGTTCTTCCAAACTTAATATGTAGCTCATTAATTGAACTGAATTCATGTATTTTGTTCTGTAAAAAATACTATTAACGTGTCTAGTTTGGTTTTTACTAATATAACCCAATTTCAATGTAGGATTCTATGAAAATTATTCTCTAAAACATCTTTTTCAAAATGTTCATGCTTGCATTAATAGGCAGGGTTAGATAAGAGCTTGAAACCCATGACCTGGTGCTATTAAGATGCTTTCCATGAAAGAAATTCCTCCCCCCCTTTTATTTTTATTTGCTTACCTAATGGATTGCAGAAATTATTTATCTCAAAAAGTTGACCATAATTTTAAGTGAGACATATTTTTACATGGGTAAAGGTTAAAAAATACTACTTAATAATGAGTTTTATGTACCTGTTATTTAGAATGCAGTTACATTATCAGGTACATCTTGAGGTACTGAGCCAAAAAATCCTGTAAATATTACATCACTGGCTTATATTAACTGTATAAAAACACTATACAAATGCTTGGTGTTTTTGTTTTTTTGAAGGGTCATGCTCTAGCCTAGGGTAACCTGGAATTTGCTATGTAGTCCCAGGATAGCCTCAAACTCACAACAATCCTCCTCCTATCTCTGCCTCCCAAGTGCTGAGATTAAAGATTTGTGCTACTATGCCTGGCCTATCCAAAAAAAAAAAAAAAAAACTTTAATCAAAATAGGTGATATTTCAGCAAAAGTAGTTTATATCATTTGACATTAAAGAAAAAACCATCACTATTTATAAACATCTAACTTAAATTTTCAGATGCTTACAGGTCATGATATAAACAAGAGGAAGGAAACATTTCAGAATGGGTTAGAAACTTTAGAGAGTGAAATATAAATTAATTCACTTTTAAGAAACAGAAAAAATCCTTAACAACCTACTTTTTTATTCAGACTCAAAGAATTTTTTTCTTAACTCAATGGAGATTACCTCTATCTAAGGTTTTACGAGCAGATGAAAAGTAATTATTTTGAAACACATTTGGTGCAAGGGCATATGGTACCCCAGAAGTGTCTGATGATTGTGAACATTGAGGTGACTACACTGAGTTGATGTGATGACCCTGGAAGTTCCTGTATGCACCATGACCTGCTGGATTGCTTCTGTCCTTCAGAGCGCATTGCAGCGTCAAGAGCCGTGCCTTCATCAGTTTGGTAAGTCTTATCTTCTGATAACTTTTTTGCGTGTCCAGAGATGGCTACAATTCAGTGAGAACATTCTGTTTTTGATTTCTCCCACTGACCTGTTGGCCTCTTTCTCTTTTGTCAGTTTGTCTGAATGCAACGTTGAACACTTTTACACATGAGATCTCACCCAGAACCCAGAGACGACAACAAAAAATCCCTCTATTGAAATATACAATGTGTTTAATTTTTAAATTTATACACTACTACACAGCATAACATGCCAGGATCTGCAAGTGCACAGTCCCTGACAGCTTGGTCTTCGGCCACAAGTTCACTTAGTCACAACACTCCTAATAAGTGTGAATGCCCAGGAAATCCATGCTGAAAGCTTTTGTGAAATGTGTTCACACTTAATGTTGGGAAATCCCAACACCCAGCTCCAAAGGGGTTAATGTGAAAACAGTATCTAAAGTTAAACGGTAATTCAATATTTCACAAGACATACAGAATAAAAGCTCTCACATGTAGCTTCCGTGGATGACCAAACTGGCTAGCTCTACTGAAAACTTGATGAACAGTTAAGTACAGCTTTCATTTAAATGTACTCTGGAACCAAAGCAGTGGCCACCTCACAGAAGACTCAAGTATATGATAGATTAGATCTCTAGTACTTTATAATTACATCTGAGGAGACTTAGTAGTTAAATATTAAATCCCTGTACCTGGCTTCCTACTTTTTTCTTAGTAAAACCTCTGCTGACATAATAGTAAAGCTTCCATATCCTCATAGGGAACATAACTACTCCATACTGGGCATAGTCCACAGTAAAGACAGAAGTACCTACCTACTGGAAGTGCCAACTTGTAGTGATTATAATAAATTATAAGAGCTTACTGCTTCTGTGTCACTAATGAATAAACAAAACCATTTCTCCTTCTGCCTGCCTTAAAGAAAATGAAAACTACTGAAAAGTTACCTCACTGTGACTCAAGATTCTCATTAGAATGAAGCAGTGGAGGATTTTCTTCTGTGACTGAGTTGTGATATCCCACAAGACTTAAAGTTCTGCATGAAGTCTTCAGCAGTTGCAACTATTATTCCATTGTCAGTGTAACTTGAAGGCATTTTGATATTCTTCTCTAAGTTAAAAAAAGAAAAGAGTTTGGGCTAGATAGATGGTATAGTGGTTAAGGCACTTGCTTGTGAAGCCTAACGATCCTTGTTCAACTCTCCAGATCCCACATAAGCCAGACACACAAAGGTGAGGCAAGCGCAAGGTTGCACATGCCCATCATGTGGTTCAAGTATCTGGAATTAAGAGTGCAGAAGCTGAGGCCCTGATGTGCCAATTCTCTCTGTGTCTCTGCCTCTCTCTGTCTCTAAAATTAGAAAAGAAGAACTTCAAGGGAAATGTGTGTGTTGCAGTCCAGTTTGCATTGCTGGTAGAAATCACCCAACCAAGAGCAGCTTCTGGGAAAAAGAGGTTTATTTTGTCTTATGGGCTCGAGGGGAAGCTCCATGATGGCAGGGGAAAGCGATGGCATGAGCAGAGGGTGGACATCAGCCCCTAGCCAACATAAGGTGGACAATAGCAACAGGAGAGCATGCCAAACACTGACATGGGGAAACTGGCTATTACACCTACAAGCCTGCCCCCAACAATACACTCCCTCTGGGAGGCATTAATTCCCAAATCTCCATCAGCTGGAGCATTCAGAACACCTAAGTTTATGGGGGACACCTGAATCAAACCACCACATAACGCCCCTGGCCCCCATAAACTGATACCCATACATGATGTAAAATGCAATGCATTTAGTCTAACTTTAAAAGTCCCATAGATTTATCAATCCCAATGATGTTCAAACATCCTCATAGTCCAAGATCTTTTAACTGAAACATAATACCAAAAAATAACTTCAAAAAACCCATGATGGCACAGAATAAATGTTCACACTGCAAAAGATGGCATTAGGCATAGCAAAGAAACATTCAACCAATACAAGATTTAAAACAACCAGGGCAAACATCAAACTAACTTCAAGTCCAACAACTCTAACCAGTGACAAATCTCCAAGTCAGTTAATTCTAACCAGCAATAAGTCTCTGGCATTCCAATTCTGCCCTTCCAGGTAGGCTACTCACAGTCTTGGAAAACTTCATCAGGGCCGGCAGTTCTTGGCAGCCATCTCGTGGTCCCGGCATCTCCACTGCAAGCCACGGTTCATCCTCATGGCTCCATGGGGTCTCCATGCTGGCAACCAACAAAACCTGCTTCATGCTGCCCATGGCCATTCTTAAAACACATGACTGTTGCAAACTCAATGACCCTCTTTCCAGCATTTCTTATACTCCACGAGACCAGGTTGGGTGCCAATTCAGTACTCAAGTGGGGGGAATAAAGCAGACTTTGAAGAACAGGACCCAGTCTCAAGGGTTGTAATCAGTTTTAGTTGCACCTGAATGGGCAACAGTTCACACAAAGATTTTTCTTTCTGTGCCATATCCCTCTGCTCACACCAATTCATTTCTATGCAAAGCAACCCTGCACAACTTCTCAGGACATGGGTATAAGCACAAGCTTCTCACACAAACTGCTAGCCCAGTACAAGCAAAGCTCCTTTTCACCCTCATAAGCCAAACTTCACAGTCCATAGTTCTTACTGCATTCAGGTCTTGCAGCTCAGACCAGAATAGTCCATCAAGCTGAACTTACAGCACTGCAAGGCATCTCTTAGGCCAAGGTTTCAAATCCTCCCACATTCCTCTTGAAAATCAGCTCCAAAAGGCCAAAGTCACACAGTCAGATGTCTAGCAGCAACCCCCTCCTGGTACCACTTTACTGTTGCAGTCCGGTTCGCATTTCTGGTAGAAATCACCCAACCAAGAGCAGCTTCTAGGGAAGAGGTTTATTTTGGCTTACAGGCTTGAGGGGAAGCTCCATGATGGCAGGGGAAAGCAATGGCATGAGCAGAGGGTGGACATCAGCCCCTGGCCAACATAAGGTGGACAGTAGCAACAGGAGAGTGTGCCAAACACTGGCATGGGGAAACTGGCTATAACACCTATAAGCCCGCCTTCAACAATACACTCCCTCCAGGAGGCATTAATTCCCAAATCTCCATCAGCTGGGAACCTAGCATTCAGAACACCTAAGTTTATGGGGGACACCTGAATCAAACCACCACACTGTGGGAAACCACACGTCCACAAATGATGCCATTCTTAAGGAAAGATTTTCCACCACAAGTTCTGAAATCTAACAATAGCCATTCTGGCTCTCATTTCTGCATGTACAGAAGCACACAACTACCCATCAGAAAGAGTGTTGTTGCTGTATGTTCTGAGCCTGAAGTCTGATGAGGCAGTCCAATTTAGGAGCATTTTGAATTTGTGAACCACAGTTGTGGTATGACAAAATTTCAACAGATATTTCTTCTGATAGGCATTCGGAAGGGTCAGCAGACTCAGAGCTCTAGCAATCAATCTGTGAGGTTAATTTAACCAAAGCTCAGTAGCTGTATTTGTTATGGACATTTCAGAGAAAATCATAATTTCTAAATGAGGAAACTGATGAGAGCCATTGTCCGAACAACCTGCCTGAGGGACATGAGATTGTGTCTCCAAAATAAAAAAATAAAATTATAAATCGAGTTGGGCATTATAGCTAACACATGTATTTTTTAAAACATTTTTTAAATATTTTTTGTTCATTTGTTATTTATTTATTTGAGAGTGACAGACACAGAGAGAAAGACAGATAGAGGAAGAGAGAGAGAGAATGGGCGCGACAGGGCTTCCAGCCTCTGCAAACGAACTCCAGACACATACGCCCCCTTGTGCATCTGGCTAACGTGGGACCTGGGGAACCGAGCCTCGAACCGGGGTCCTTAGGCTTCACAGGCAAGCGCTTAACTGCTAAGCCATCTCTCCAGCCCATAGCTAACACATGTATTTAATCCAAGCACACTGGAGGCTAAGGTATGAAGATTGCCATGGGTTTGAGGCCATACTAGGCTATAAGAATGGGTTTCCTGTGAGGCAACCTAAGCCAAAATGAGATCTTGCTTTAAAAAACAAACAAACAAAAAAAGCTGGAGAGATGGCTTGCCTGCAAAGCCAAAAGACCCGGGCTCAATTCTCCAGAACTCAGATGTTCAAGGTGGTGCATGCATATAGAGTTCATCTTCAGTAGCTAGAGGCCCTGGCTTACCAATTCTCTCTCTTACTCTTGCATTAAAAGAAAAAAAAAAAAAGACCAGTCTGTTGGGCTTGCCTCAAAACAAAACAAAAATATATGTATCTACATGTAACATTTTTTGAGATTGAGTCTCATTCTAGCCCAGTTTGTCCTTGAACTCATGGTGACCCTCCTAGTCTGCCTGGGATTAAAAGTGTGTGCCACCATGCCTAGTTTTTTATTATTGTTTGTGAGGGCGGAGAGAGAGTAAGTAAGCAAACAAAGGGTTTGGGCCTGGGCCAGCCTGCTAGCTTTGCAAACAAGTACTTTTAAGGCTAAGCCATCTCCCCAGCCCCTCTAAACTATTTCTGTAGAAGATAAAATGCATTAACTGGTATAAATTCCAAGTTGCAGTTAGGAAGATTGGGGACTATACTTGTAACTCTAGAGAAGTTACTTTTGGTCCCTGAGATTGTCACCTCCTATAAAGATTAAAGCAAAGTTAGGATTTGCTCTTAGCTTAATTCAAGGCCTTTAGAAGGAAGGTGTTGGCTGGGAATGATGTTGCATGTTTATAATCCCAGCGTTCACAGACTGAAGGAGGAGGACTGTGAGTTCAAGGTCAGCCTGGGCTACATAGACTCTGGTCTAAGAATTTTTTTAAAATTAAGTTTCTGTGTGTGGTGGTACATGCCTTTAATCCTAGAATTCAGGAACCTGAGATAGGAGCATTACTGTGAATTCAAGGCCACCCTGCCACTACATAGAGAATTCCAGGTCAGCCTAGGCTAGAGTGAAATCCTTCCTTAAAAAAATAACAAGTTGGGCGTGGTTGCACACACCTTTAATCCCAGCACTTGGGAGGCAGAGGTAGGATCACCGAGAGTTCGAGGCCACCCTGTGAATACAGAATGAATTCCAGGTCAGCCTAGAGTGAAACCCTACCTCAAAAAAAAAAAACAAAAAATGGGGGGGTGGAGAGTTGGTTTAGAAAAGTTAAGGTGCTTGCCTGCAAAGCCTAAGGACCCATGTGCTCCCCAGATCCCATGTAAACCAGAGGTACAAGGTGACGCATGCATGTGGAGTTCAATTATGGTGGGCGGGAGGCCCTGGCATTGCAATTCTCTCTCTCATAAAAAGGAAGGCTGGGCTGGATGGACAGATTGCTCAGTGGTTAAGGCACTTGCCTGCAAAGCCTAACAACCTAGGTTTGATTCCCTAGTACCCAGGTAAAGCCACATGCACAAGGGGCACATACATCTGGAGTTTGTTTGCAGTGGCTGGAGGACCTAACATGCACAAACTCTCAGTGTGTGTCGCTCTTTGCATTTCTGTGCTTGGAGGAAAAACAAAAGGGGGAAGGTGTGGTGGTGCACGCCTTTAATCCCAGCACTCAGCAGGCAGCAGTAGGAGGGTCGCTGTGAGTTTGAGACCAGCCTGAGACTACATAGTGAATTCCAGGTCAACCTGGGCTAGAGTGAGACCCTACCTACCTACCTCGACAAAACAAAAAGAGAGAGAGAAAAAAGAAAAAACAACAAGATGCTACGAAATAGCAGAGGGAAACACCTCTTTGTTAATTAATTAAAAAAATTATAATTAAGAAAAAAAAAAGGAGGGTCCTGGTTAGGGCAGAAACTTCCCGTTAGGGTAAATAATATTGCTCATACAAACCATAGTTTGTTACAGGAAAACCCCACTGCTAGGAGTGAGATACCCTCCCAGTGAGTTGTTGGTCATAGAGGTTCCTGAGGGCCCCAAAATAATACAGCTGTTCCCAAAGCTCTTGGATCCTCACCAGAACTAATAGTAAGACCCTACTGCTGAAGACAATACATGTGTTGAAAGGCCCGAGAATTCAGAAGCCCAGAAATACTATCACGCTCCAAAGGGAGCTTAAGCGGTCCCCTGCATACCTCAAACTCCAGGCTTTACTCTCTGTTGGAAGCAAGTAAAGAATCCCTTTTCTCATTATATCAGAGCCCGCTCCTAATATAAAACTAGGTAAAAAGGGCATGAGATAGCCCTCAAGGATGGGAAATGAGTAATGAAGTGAACCACTTATTTGGTTTCTGTAAATAGCCTGCACCATAAGCCTTAATAGCCCACACTATGAGCCTTAGTAGCCTGCACCATAAGCTGTAGCAGCCCGCCTCAGACCACCAAGGTCATAGGAGACTGATACCACACTCTGCTACTCCCACCCAAGGACCTGCGCAAATGCTGACCACCAAGGTCATAAGAGAATGATTGGTCCACGAGGGGCTTGAACAAATTAAACTAATTGGCTTAGAAACTATGGGGTGGCACAAACTGACCCTGCGGACTCCTGATATTAAAAAAAATGATTGGTCTAATGCACAGGCTTTGTTAGAAACCCTATAAAAACTGTCCCGTTCCTGCATTCGGGGCTCTGCAGTCCTCTACCCCTGTGCAGTGTACGACTGTGGGCCCCAGCGCGCTTGGAATAAAATCCTTTTGCAGTTTGCATCAAGACCGCTTCTCGTGAGTGATTTGGGGTGTCGCCATATCCGGGCAGAGCGTGGGGTCCTCGTTTTGGGGGTCTTACAGTGTCAGTAGCAGGACAAAAAAAAAAAAAATCGGATACTAAGGACCTGGAATTCACTCTGTATTCACAGGGTGGCCTCGAACTCTCGGTGATCCTACATCTGCCTCCCAAGTGGTGGGATTAAAGGTGTGTGCAACCATGCCCAACTTGTTATTTTTTTAAGGAAGGATTTCACTCTAGCCTAGGCTGACCTGGAATTCTGACCTGGATACTAAGGACCTGCCTCCCCGCTGTTCCCCACTCCCACCACCACCTGCAGCAGACAGCAGGTGGGCAGACCAAGTTGAGAGAGAGTTCCTGACTTCTTTTTCACTTTGGTTTCGAGAGTGGGGTGAGGGAAACAGATCATAGTGATGTTAGCCAAATGTGATTTAGGAAGGATGGCAGTGGTCCCGGTGCTTTCCCCGGTCCTGAGGCGCCATCTAGAGGTTGCTGTTTGAAACGTGATATGGTGAAGGCTGGGAAAACAGGCTCTCATGCACTCCAGCCGCTTGTGCAGCACTTGGGAGGCAGAGGTAGGAATATCACCATGACTAGCACTCTGTACCACTCTGTAGCTCCAGGCTAGCCTCGAAGTCACGGAGATCCTCCCACATCAGCCTTCTGAGTGCTGGGATTAAAGGAGTAGTGCAGCTTTCTTATCTCTAGATCACTATGTGTCCTTTAAAAAAGATATTTTCTGATACCAAGCATGGAGACGCATGCCTTTCATCACAGTACTGTGGAGGCAGAGGTAGGAGGATTGCTGTGACTTCGAGGCCACCCTGAGACTACATAGTGAATTCCAGGTCAGCCTGGGCTATAGTGAGACCCTACCTCAAAAAAAAAAAAAAGATACTTTCTGAATAGTCACTATAGATAACTTGTAGGATTTTTCATCCTGGCCCTGTCCTCACACTCCCTTCTGGTCTTACCAAAACTTTCCCTTGCTAATTTGACTCTTCCTGTTGCTTTTTTTATTTGTTTTATTTATTTGTTTGCGTACTTACTTGTTTATTTATAAGAGAGAGAAATGGTAGAGCAGGGGGGTAGATAATGAATATATAGGTAATGATAATGAATGGCAGGGCCCCCTGCTATTGAAAATGAACTCCAATCACTCACTACTTTGTGCATCTGGCTTTACATGGATAGTGGGGAATCAAGCCCAGGTGATAAGACTTTGATAAGACTTTACAAGAAAGAACCTTTTACTGCTGAACCAGGACCTCACGCCATCGCATTTTTTTTTTCTTTTTATTGTTTTGTTTTTCTTTAGCTGCTGCTGTGAATCTGCTAGCTGCCCTGCAGGCTTCTCTAACTAAAATGAAACAGAAGATTTATAAAAGTGGGGTTTGCTTGTGATGGACACAAGACGTTTCTTCTCTCCTATAGATATTTATGTGAGCACTTGTAAAGAAGCAAGCACTCAAAAAAGCAATGCCCACAAGTCCCAAAATCGGGGGCGGGGCACTTTTATATCTATGCTGGAGAGATGGTTTAGCAGTTATGGCACTTGCCTGCAAAGCCTAATAACCCAGGTTTGATTTGTATTTGTAACTACCTTCTATTACCCATTCTGTATTTCCTCCAACTTCAGCAAGCAACTCAGCAGGTCCTGGTTCTTTACCTGAAGGAGTGACCCATACCTTCATTCCTGAAGGATCTGGGCCATTTATCACATTGCCTTGGTTGGGTTGTTAAAGTCATCCATTAACTTTGATAACAGGGCATGATAACACCAAGAGATGCCCTGAAGGATCTCCTGAAATGCAGGCACTCTTCCTTACCTCCATTGTGGAGGAGCAGTCCAATTTCCCCCTGGTAGTCTGCATCAGTCACCCATGCTGACACTGTAACTCCTTTCTCAGCCTATGCACTCAAGAGTATCAGGATGCCAAAGTGGCCAGGGGAAAAGTCTTAGCTTTCAGTTCAATGAAATGTTCTTCATGTCTCCTGGCAAAAGCACTCCTCGCTCTGGAACCAAGACCTGTAGGCCAGCAGAGCATAAGGATGTGGGAACCAGAAGCAAAAATTTGGCTAATGGGTCACTTGGGGTGATGGTAAGTGGGACCATTTCCATTTCCACCCCTCGATTGCTGGACCTATGAATTGGGCTATAGGAGAAACAGCACTATATATAGGACACTGACTCAGAGCATATACAGCCTGCTAGAGGATACTCCCCCAGCTCTCCAAGCCATTTAGTTGGCACTGTAGCTCTTTCTTTAAAAGGCCATTCCACCCTTCTATCAAGCTAGCTGCTCCAAGGTGATGGGCACATGATAAGACCAGTGAATTCCATGATCATGAGCCCACTACCATACTTCTGTGGCTGTGAAGTGAGTTTCTTGGTCAGAAGATATGCTGTGTGGAATGCCATGACAGTGGGTAAGGCATTCTGTAAGCCCACAGATGGTAGTTTTGGCAGAAGCCTATGTGCAGTAAAAACAAGTGCATACCCAGAATGTCTATTCCAGTAAGAAAAAAAACACTGCCCTTTCCATGATGGAAAAGGTCCAATGTAGTCAACTTGACACCAACTTGCTGGCTGGTCACCCCAAAGAATGCTATCATATTGGGAGCTCAGAGTTGGTCACTGCTGCTGGCAGATTTGGCACTCAGCAGCAGCTGTAGCCAGGTCAGCCTTAGTGGAAGTCCATGTTGTTGGGCCCATGCATAGCCTGCATCTCTGCCACCATGGCCACTTTGTTCGTGGGCCCATTGGGAAATGACAGGGGTGGCTGAGGAAAGAGGTTGACCACTATCCACAGAATGGGTCAGCTTATCTACTTGATTATTAAAGTCATCCTCTGATGAGGTCACCTTCTGATGAGCATTAACATGGGACACAAGTATCTTTATATCCTTTGCCCACTCAGATAGCTCTATCCACATACCCCTTCCCCAAATGCCCTTCTCACCAATTTTCCAACTGTGCTCCTTCCAAGACCTGGACCATCCAGCCAAACATGGCCACAGCCCATGAATCAGTGTATAACCGCACATCTGGCCATTTTTCTTTCCAAGCAAAATGCATAACCATGTGCACTGCCTGAAGTTCTGCCCATTGTGAAGACTTCCCTTCATCGCAGTCCTTCAGAGTTGTCCCAGAAAATGGCTATAATGCTGCAGCTGTCCACTTCTGGGAGGTGCCCACATAACGTGCTGAACCATGTGTATACTATGCCCTAGTCTTCTCTTCTTCAGTCAATTGATCATAGGGCATACCCCATAATACCATAGGTGCATGCTTAGGGGCAGAAGGCATTGTAACAGAAGTAGCAACCATAGGCATTTGGGCAACTTCCTCATGTAACTTACTTGTACTTTAAAGGCCTGCTTGAGACCAATCTTGGATATTCCATTTCCACTTGATGATGGACTGGTGCTGTGCATATCCAACTTTATGGCCTGGTGGGTCAGATAACACCCAGTTCATAATCGGCAGCTTGAGTTGCATAGTAACTTGATGGCCCATTTTCAAGCATTCAGTTTCTACTGAGGCCCAATAGCAGGTCAAGAGCTGTCTCTCAAATGGAGAATAATCGTCTGCAGATGACAGTAGGGCCTTACTCCAGAATCCCAAGGGCCTCTGCTGTCATTCACCTATGGGGGCCTGCCAAAGGCTCCAAATGGCATCCCTGTCCACTACTGACCTCAAGTATCATCAGATCTGCTGGATCATATGGCCCAAGTGGCAGAGCAGCCTGGACCTGTTGAAGAGCCTTCTCTTGTTCTAAGCCCCACTGAAAACCAGTAGCTTTCCACATCACTTGGTATATGGGATGGAGTAACACACCCAGGTGAGGAATGTACTGATTCCAAAATCCAAATAGGCCCACTAGATGTTGTGCTTCTTTCTTAGTGGTAGGAGGTCCTAAATGCAATAATTTATCCTTCACCTTACAAGGAATATCCCTGCATGCCCCTCACCACTGAACTAGAAATTTCACCAAGGTGGAAGGTCCTTGAATTTTTGATGGATTTATTTCCCATCCCCTGATGTGCATATGCTGTACCAGCAACTCCAGAGTGGCTGCCACCTCCTACTCGTTTGATTCAATCAGCATAATGTCATCGATATAATGAACCAACGTGACACTCTGTGGGACAGGTGATCAAGATCCCTGCGAACTAAGCTATGACACAGGGCTGGAGAGTTAATATAACCTTGAGGTAAAACAGTAAAGGTGTACTTCTGACCTTGCCAGCTGAAAGCAAATTGCTTCTGGTGGTCCTTATGGACGGGTATGGAGAAGAAGGCATTTGCAAGATCAATAGCTGCACACTAGGTACCAGGAGATCTGTTAATCTGCTCAAGTAAAGAAACCACATCTGGAGAACAGCAGCAGCAATTGGAGTCACCACCTGATTAAGATTCCAATAATCCACTGTTGTCAGACATAGGCAGGGCCCTGGATTAAAGCAAACCTAAACTGTCTGACACAAAGTCCCCAGGCTATGGAGATGATGCAGCAGCCTGAATCGCCTGTCATATCTCAGGGACCAGACTGGCAATGGAGATCCTCTCCCCATTCTTGGGGGATGCAGTGGACCAGGATCATCCCCCTGTTCTTGGGGGTTGCAGTGCACCTGGACCCCCCAGACAAAATCTCGGACCCTGAGATTGGCAGGAAGTAAGGCCACTCCCTCTTCAAGCATGGCATACCTGGACTTAGATAAGACTTAGGCTTTGCCCATAACCCTGTGACCTTTGGTCAGTTGCCCTGGAAAGTGCTTATATGGTATCAGCCAGCACCTTTGCAAAGCCTCTGAGGGTCGGGGCTCTCTTCCTCACTACTGCTGTGCAAGACTGTGTGGATGGAGACCAGGCCTAGGCTTGCAATAAAGAAACCTGCTGCTTTTACATACAAGTGTCTCAGCTTCTGTGACAGTTCTCTGGGTGACTCCTGGGTGACCAGGGGTCTTGGCACAACATCTTAGGGGCTTGTCTGGGGTACCCAGAGACGCCCCCCCACAATGAACCTGAGGCCCCGAAGGTTTCTTCTCCTTCTGGTCGGGTAAGTTTTCCACTTGAGCGCTTTCTTTTTCCTTTCACTCTGTTGGCTAGCCACATCTGTTTTCTGATCAGGTCATAAGTCCTGGTGGACATGCCATAAGGACAGAACTGGAGGAGGCATGAGATGTCCTGCCCCTGAGTGGGGGCTCTGTCCCTGAGGACAGAGCAAACCTGCTGGGGAGACCTGCTCCTATCCATACCGTGTTTGGCATTATTGAGCCATCCCCTAAGGACTCAGACTCTTCTGGCCACCATGGATCTGAATCTGACTCTAACACACACATCTGGGGTTTTTTTGGGGGGGGTGAGGGGCCCTGTGTGTCTGTGTAATACTTGTGTGTCTTGTCATTGTCCTAATCCTACAGACATTCCTCCCCTGACTCAATAACATGGGACAGATTCCTTCCTCCCCTTTAGGACTCTGCCTGCGCACTGGAAGGACATCAAAGCAGTTGCCCATAACAATGGGGTAAATGTTAAAAAAGACGGATGGATTACATTTTGTTCCTCTGAATGGCCTACCTTCAATATAGGATGGCCACCAGAGGGGACCTTTTATCTAAATACTATACTTGAGGTTGAAAAAAATTGTTTTTCGCCCTAGGAGTGGACACCCTGATGAAATTCCTTATATTGTGACCTGGAGGAACCTGATAGAAGAGCCTCTCCTCTGGGTGAAGTCTTTCCTCCCTTTCTCACCCCCTCCTTTACAGGTGCTGGCAGTTACACCCAAAAGAGACACCAAGCCCACTGCTAAAGCCTCAGCCTCAATTCTTGCAGGGTGGGTGAGTGCTCTCCAAGAGGGACTAGGAGACATCGGCCCATGCGGCCTTGCCTCCATGTTTTGAGGGCTGGCAGGTTTCTCTTTCTCCTCCTTTATTTTTGGTTCGCACAATCGCACAGGACCAGACATGATGAACTGGCAATTGATGTCTCTTGGCCGAGGCCACTATTCAGTATTGACTGAAGGCCAGCTGTCCTTGGCCTGGACCCCGACAGCCTGTTGGGTGTTGGCAAAAACACTCTATCTATTTCTCTCTGACACAAAAAAACAAACAGGTAACACATCGACCTCTTAAAAGCCTGTAGGGCAGGTCGCTGGCCTCTTGAACTTGAGGACCGGCTCACACCTGGAGCTTTGGGGAATCTCCCAGGTGCTAATCAGCCCTTGGGAATGTTGCCCTCTGGCCTTGGCATTTCTAATCTTTCTCTGTCATGGGTAACATTGCCTCCCACTAATATATGTATGTATATGTATGTGTGTTGTGTGTGTGTGTGTGTGTATGTGATTCATGGAATAAGAGCTCTTCTGAAAGTTAAGGGAATTAGCTCTCTCAGAGGGAGGCAGGCTTCTTTTGGGAAGAAGTCCTCCAGGTCATTTCTGGATTTCTGAGCATCCATGTGGGTCCACATAGCTTATCTGGATAGGAAATAAAAAGTTTAGAAAGGAAATTTCCCCTCACTCCCTTTAAGCAGCAAAACTACAAGCCAGCTTTGCAAGCACTCCAAAGGGGCTTGGGTCAGAGTCAGGTGGCAGACAGACAATGGCACCTCTGCCCATGCAGCTGCCATGTCTCCACCTCCTCTCCCAGTGGCCCCTGAGCAGTCCCCCTCCTTCAGCAGCCTCCCAGTGGGCCGCCTTCTTCAGAGGCCTCCTGGCAGTCCTGGAGGCCCCCCTTTACCCTTCAGGGAGTCAGAATCCTTGGCCTCCTGGCAGTCTTCTTGGCCATTACCTCTACTTGTACTAGACTGGGCCCCTGGTGAGTGCCAGGAATAAGGCAGGGCTGATCTAAGGTGTATACAAGCCCTGTCCAGCTGCAACAGCACACCAAGAAGTGGAAAGAAAGAAAAAAAGTCACATTTAACTACACCTATAAAGAACTGAAGTTTTATGTAAAAATAAAATGTGTTTACCTTGTTACATGATATCATAAATATAATTACTGAATTTATGTTCTAGGTCATCTTCAACTTTCATAGAGCATTATTAAAAACAACAGAATTTTCTCTAAAATGGTAACCTATAATTTGTCAGGTATTAAAAAAAAATTTGTAATGTACTTAAAAGGAGGAGGCAACTGACCTGACTTCTAGGCCAGCCTGCCTCAAGATAACAACAATATTTCCCTTAGTTTAATGTCTTATTGGTATTAATGACATAAAATTGTCTTGAGACCATACCTTTCTTCCCAGAACTTCTTTTGATAAAGCCTCCCCTTTGAGAAGGGCCTCCCACGCTGGGGGAAGGGCTCACCCTGGGGGAAGAATTCCTCCTTTAGTTAATCCTTCCTGGAAGCAACTTCAGAGATCCACTTATTTTTTTAGTTGTATTTATTTTTTACCCTCTAGAAAGTGTTCATTGTTATTGAATAGTATTTCACTTAATGAATATACAATGCTTTCTTCTACTTTCTTGCTTATGCACAGTTTGCTTCCAGTTTTCTTAAATTAATTTTTAATGACAATATCCATAATTGTAAACAATATCCCATGGTAATTCCCTCCCTCCATCCACTTTCTCCTTTGAAACTCCACTCTCCATCATATTTCCTCCTTCTCTCAATCAGCCGCCCTTTTATTTTGATGTCAGCATCTTTTCCTCGTATGATGATGGTCTTATGTAGGTAGTGTCAGGCACTCTGAGGTCATGGATATCCAGGCCATTTTGTGTCTGGAGGAGCATGTTGTAAGGAGTCCTACCCTTCCTTTGGCTCTTACATTCTTTCCACCACCTCTTCCACAATGGTCCCTGAGCCTTGGAAGGTGTGATAGAGATATTTCAGTGCTGAGCACTCCTCTGTCATTTCTTCTCAGCACCATGGTGCCTTCTGAGTCATCCCAAGGTCATCGCTATCTGAAAAGAGAAGGTTCTCTAACCACAAGTGAGAGTAGCATTAATATATGGATATGAAAATTAAGAGAAGTGCTTACTGGGCAGCTGGGGGAGCATAGTATATACATTTAGTCAGAAACCAACAGTCATTACACCCCTAGGGCTCATGACTACTCCTATTGTAGGTTTTTAGTATCAGGGATGTGCTCCCTCCCATGGAGCACGTCTCCAATTGAAAGGCCCAAGAAGTCAGGAGTCTAGAAATACTATCACACTCCAAAAGGAGCTTTAGCTCCAGCCTCCTAAGGGGCCCTGCATACCTCAAATTCGAGGCCCTACTCTGCCAGGAAATAAATAAAAGGTCACCCTTCTTATTGTTTCAGAGCCTGCTCTCGGTATAAAACTAGGTGAAAGGGCGTAAAATGGGCCCTTGAGGATGAGAAATAGTAACTGATTAAACCGCTTATCTGGCTTCTGTAAACTGCTTGCACCATAAAAGAAAAGCCCTAGTAACCTGTCTTAACTACACTTTGTCACCCCCATTCAGGAGCCCACGGAAATGCTCACTGCTGAGGTTATAGGAAACTGATTGGTCCACGGAGTGCGGGCTTGGGTAATTTAAAATGATTGGTCTAGAAACTATGGAGTGGCACTAACCGACAGGCCCGCATTGCGTGGGCTCCTGATGCTAAGAAATGATTGGTTTTAATGAACAGGCTTTGCTAAAAACCATATAAAAGCTGTCCCATTCCTGCATTCGGGGCTCTGCAGTCCTCTACCCCTGTGCGGTGTACGATTGTGGGCCCCAGCACGCTTGGAATAAAATCCTCTTGCTGTTTGCATCAAGACCATTTCTCGTGAGTGATTTGGGGTGTCGCCGTACCTGAGTAGAGTGTGGGGTCCTCGCCTTGAGGGTCTTACACAATCAAATTAGAGGGCAGTTGGTTTCCCCCATTACACACATGTCACTATTGTATCTGTTGGCTCATTTGGCCTTGCTGGCCAAATATAAAGCTTGCAGTGTCTACTGTTGAGTATCTTCACTGGTGATTTCTCTCTCTCCTATGTAACTGCACACAGTGTGGCTTTTTCCAGCCTTCTGTCAGCTGGTCTACAAGGAGGAGGTTTTCAGCTTAGCTCCAGCAGGATTTCTCAGTTACCTTGCAGCTCAAGTATGTGGAGTGTTGAGCAATAGAGTCTTACCATCTATTCCTAGTAGGAAACCAAGGGCTTTGGCAATGGCCTGTAGTGTTTTGGGGGTATCAGAGACCTCCCTGGCCAACAACTCACTGGAAGGTATCCCATCCCTGGCACTGAAAATTTTCTAGTAACAATCTATGGCACCCTAGTGTTCCATTGCCCAAAAAAGTAGGTTTCCATATGACTTATTTATATCCTCTTAGATTTTGATTAGCTCTCCCTCCCTTTCCTTTACTCAATCTCTTCCTCTGACCTCACTTAGTCTGCACCCCCCATTATTATGTACTTCTACTTACAACATACAATGCCATCCTATTAAGCACCCCCCCTCCCTTTCTACTCCCTTTATATCTCCTTTCTAGCTTACTGGCCTCAGCTACTGAGTTTTCTTCTCAGAGACCCACTTCTGAGGAACATCTGTGGATTACTAAACAGAGCAAGTTGACACAAATGTAACCATCACAATAGCCAAACATCATGGATTTGTATAAACCAGATTACAATATTATGATATCTGAAAAAGTCTTATATTGACAAAAAGTAGAGTTCATATATTTAAGGCACATCAGAACTAGGATGCCTTTATATTATATGTATATGGAGATTAAGCACTTTGAAATCAATCTATAAGTCAGTTTCTGAAGTTAATTAAGCTATATTTAATATACCAAAAGATTAGAGGAACTGATCTAAATTGCTATGATCTAATGAAAAAGGAGACAAGTCTTATAGAAAAGAGAGGAAATGGGCATGCCAGGGCCACTTGTCTTTGCAAACAATTTCCAAATATATGCCCCAATATCTGTATCTGGCTTTGCAAACAAGAACCTTTAATTGTTAAACCAGAAAGAAATACTTTTAATCTCCTCCAAATTAATTTTTTGTTTTGTTTTTAAATTCTTTTTATTTATTTATTTGTATTTTTTCCCAAATTTTATTAACATTTTCCATGATTATAAAAATATCCCACGGTAATACCCTCCCCCACCCCACTTTCCACTTTGAAATTCCATTCTCCATCATATCCCCTCCCCATCTCAATAATTCTACTTACATATATACAATACAACCTATTAAGTACCCTCCTAACTCCCTTTCTCTTCCCTTTATATCTCCTTTTTAATTTATTGGCCTCTGCTAACGAGTTTTTCCTTCACATGCAGAAGCCCAATCATCTATAGCTAGGATCCACATATGAGGGAGAACATGTGGCACTTAGCTTTCTGGGCCTGGGTTACCTCACTTAGTATAATCCTTTCAAGATCCATCCATTTTTCTGCAAATTTCATAACTTGATTTTTCTTTACCGCTGAGTAGAACTCCATTGTGTAAATGTGCCAACTCATCAGTTGAGGGCTGTTCCATTTCCCAGCTATTATAAATTGAGCAGCAATAAACATGGTTGAGCACGTACTTCTAAGGAAATGAGATGAATCCTTAGGATATATGCCTAGGAGTGCTATAAATGGGTCATATGGTAGATCAATTTTTAACTGTTTTAGTAACCTCCACACTGATTTCCACAATGGCTAGACCAGATCGCATTCCCACCAGCAGTGTAGAAGGGTTCCTCTTTTTCCACAACCCCACCAAAATTTATGATCATTTGTTTTCATGATGGTGGCCAATCTGACAGGAGTGAGATGGAATCTCAATGTAATTTTAATCAGCATTTCCCTGATGACTAGTGATGTAGAACATTTTTTTAGAGGCTTATATGCCATTCATATTTCTTCCTTTGAGAACTCTCTATTTAGCTCCATAGCCCATTTTTTGTTTGGCTTGTTTGATTTTTTTATTATTTAACTTTTTGAGTTCTTTATATCCTAGATGTTAATCCTCTATCAGATATATAGCTGGCAAAGATTTTTTCCCATTCTGTAGGTTGCCTCTTTGCTTTATTCACAGTGTCCTTTGTAGTGCAAAATCTTTGTAATTTCATGGGTCCTAGTGGTTAATCTGTGGTTTTATTGCCTGAGCAATTGGGGTTGTATTCAGAAATCTTTGCCAAGACCAATATGTTGAAGGGTTTCCCCTACTTTTTCCTCTATCGGATTCAGAGTTTCAGGTCTGATGTTAAGGTCTTTAGTCCATTTGGACTTAATTCTTGTGCATGGAGAGAGAGAGAAAAGAATCTGTTTTCATCTTTCTGCAGATATATATCCAGTTTTCCCAACACCATTTGCTGAAGAGACTGCCATTTCTCCAATAAATATTTTTGGCATTTTTATTGAATATCAGGTGGCTATAGCTACGTGGACTTACATCTGGGTCCTCTATTCGGTTCCATTCATCTACATGTCTGCTTTTGTGCCAGTACCACGCTTTTTTTTTGTTACTATGGCTCTGTAGTATAGGTTAAAATCAGGTATGGTGATACCACCAGCCTTACTATTGTGGCTCAGTATTACTTTAGATATTCAAGGTTTTTTGTGATTCCAAGTGAATTTTTGGATTGTTTTTTCTATTTCCGTGAAGACTGTCTTTGGAATTTTCATGGGGATTTCATCAAATGTGTAGATTGCTTTTGGTAAGATTGCCATTTTCACAATATTGATTCTTCCAATCCAGGAACAAGGGATGTTTTTCCACTTCCTATTGTCTTCTGCAATTTCTCGCTTGAGTGTTTTAAAGTTCTCATTGTAGAGATTCTTTACTTTCTTGGTTAGGTTTATTCCATGGTACTTTTTTTTTTTTTTTTTTTGATGCAATTGTGAATGGGAGTGATTCACTGATTTCATCCTCTGTGTGTTTGTTGTTAGCATAAATGAAGGCTACTGATTTCTGTGTATTTATTTTGTATCCTGCTGCATGGCTGTAGGTTTTTATCAGCTCTCACAGTTTGCTAGTGGAGCCTTTAGGGTCCTTTATATATAGAATCATGTCACCTGCAAATAATGGTAACTTGATCTCTTCCTTTCCAATTTGTACCCCTCTTATGTGCACCTCTTACCTTATTGCTATGACTAAGACTTCCAGTACTATATTAAATAAAAGTGGGGACAGTGGACACCCTCATCTTTTTCCTGATTTTAGTGAACAAGCTTCTAGTTTTTCCCCATTTAGTAATATGTTGGCTGTAGGCTTGTCATAAGTAGCCTTTATTATGTTGAGATATGATCCTTCTATTCCTTGTCTCTGTAGGGCTTTCATCATGAAGGAATGTTGGACTTTGTCAAATGCTTTTTCTGCATCTAATGAGATGATCATGTGATTTTTGTCCTTCAGTCCATTTATATAATGTGTTACATTTATTGATTTGTGTATGTTGAACCATCCCTGAATCTCTGGTATAAAGCCTACTTGGTCCAGGTGAATGATCTTTCTGATATATTCTTATATTCTGTTTGCAATATTTTGTTGAGAATTTTTGCATCTATAAGGGAGATTGGTCTGTAATTTTCTTTTTTTTGTTGTATCTTTGCCTGGTTTTGGTATCAGGGTGATGCTGGCTTCATAGAAGGAGTTTGGTAGGATTCCTTCTTTTTCTATTTTATGAAAAAGCTTAAGAAGCAATGGCATTACTTCTTCCCTGAAGGTCTGGTAAAATTCAGCAGTGAATCCATCTGGGCCTGCAATTTTTTTAGTTGGGAGATTTTTGATAGCTGTTCGGATCTCCATGTTTGTTATAGGTCTATTTAAGTGATTAATCTTGTCTTGATTTAATATATGTAGGTCATATAAATCAAAGAAATCATCCATTTATTTCAGATTTTCATACTTTGTGGAGTATGAGCTTTTATAGTATGTCCCTATGATTTTTTGAATTTCTCTGGCATCTGTTGTGATGTTACCTTGTTCATCTCTGATTTTATTAATTTGCATCTCTTCTCTCTTTCTTTTGGTCAGATTTGCTAAAGGTTTATCAACCTTGTTTATCCTTTCAAAGAACCAACTCTTTGTTTCATTAATTCTTTGGACTGTTTTTTTTTTAGTTTCTATTTCATTAATTTCTGCCTTAATCTTTATTATTTGTTCCTGTCTACTGATATTTGGTTTTGTTCTTCTTTTTCCAAGGCTTTAAGGTGAAGCATTAGTTTGTTTACTTGCAACCTTTCTAATTTTTTAATATAGGCTCTTAAAGCTATAAATTTACATCTTAGAACAGCTTTCATTGTATCCCAGAGATTTTGCTATGTTGTGTTCTCATTATCGTTTGACTAAATTTTTTATTTCCTTCCTGATTTCTTCATTGACCCATTTGTCATTTAGTAGTGTATTGTTTAGTATCCATGATTTTGTGTATGCTCTATAGCCTTTCTTGCTATTGGTTTGTAGTTTGATTCCATTGTGGTCAGATAGAATGCAAGGAATTATTTCAATTTTCCTGAATTTGTTAAGATTTGCTTTGTGTCCTAATATATGGTCTATTTTAGAGAATGTTCCATGTGCTGTTGAAAAGTATGTATATTCTGCAGCATTTGAATGAAATGTCCTGTATATATCTGTTAGGTCCATTCCTTCTATGACCTCATTTAGTCCAGATGCCTCTCTGTTTATTTTTTCCCGGGATGACCTGTCAATTGATAAGAGTGGGTTGTTCATGTCACCCACTACCACTGTGTTTGGTGTTATCTGTGACTTTAGTTCTAACAGTGTTTGTTTGAAGAATTTGGGAGCCCCATGTTAGGTGCATATATGTTTAGGATTGTAATGTCTTCCTGTTGGTGTGTGCCCTGATTCAATATAATGTGACATTCCTTATCTTGCTTGACTAACATTGGACTGAAGTCTACCTTGTCAGATATTAGGATAGCAACCCCTGCTTGTTTTCTAGGCCCATTTGCTTGAAACACCGTTTTCCAAACTTTCACCCTAAAATAATGTCCATCCTTTGTAAAAAGAGATATTATTGAAAGGTGTGAATTTATGTTTGCCATTTTTTTGTAGTTCTGGTTCTACCTTCGCTCTCTTGTGTTAATTAGTATTTGAGTATTGCTTGTTTTTTCCAGTTTCCTTATATGTGTGCTTGTCCTTCTGTTCAGCATGGAGAATTCTATCAAGTATTTTCTGTAGAGCTGGTTTTGTCTTCAAATGCTTTGTTAGCCTGCATTTTTCATGGAATGTCCTTATTTTCTCCATGTATTTGAATGGATAGCTTTGCAGGATAAAGTAACCTTGGTTGACAGTGGTTATCTTTCAGATCTTGGAATACATCACTCCATGCCCTTCTGGCTTTTAAAGTTTGTTTTGAGTAATCTGCTGTAATCCTGATGGGCTTGCCTTTGTAGGTAACTTGATTTTTCTCTCTAATTGCTTTCAATATTTTTTCTTTGGATTGTGTGTTTGGTAGGTTGATTATAATATGGCGAGGAGAGGTTCTTTCCAGGTTTTGTCTGGCTGGGGTTCTAAAGGCTTACTGTATCTGCATTGTCACCTCTTTCCCAATTTGGGGGAAGTTTTCTTCTGTGATTTTGCTGAGGATGCCTACTATGCCTTTGGTGTGAAATTCTTCTCCTTCTACTATGCCCTGAATTTTTATGTTTGATCTTTTCATAGTGTCCCAAAAATCTTGAAATTCCCATTCTTACTTTTGTATTAGTTTGTCTTTCTCTTTGTTGGACTGTGTTAGATCTTCCACCTGGTCTTCTAGCTTAGATATTCTGTCCTCTCCTTCATCCATTCTACTGGTGAGATTTTCTACAGAGTTTTTTATTTCATTAACTGAGATCTTCATTGCTAGTAATTCTGACTGTTTTTTTTATTATTTCTATTTCCTTATTTATGTATTGTATTGACTTCTTTAGTTTGATAAATTGGTGTCCTTTGTCTTCTTTGATTTCCTCTTTGATTGCTTTGATTTATTCTTTGACTTCTTTGAACATATTTACAATCATTCTTTTGAAATCTTTCTCAGGCATTTCCTCTAACTCGTTCTCACTGGAGGTCATTTCTGATGCATTAATACTTTTTGGTGGATTTATGTTGTCTTGATTTTTAGTGTTTCTTGTGTTATATTATATATATTTTTGCATCTTGGTTTCAGTTAATGCTTGGATTTTCTAGTTAGCTAGGTATTATTAGCTGTATTAATTGATCTGATGTTACATATTGTCAGGGTAGGAAATTAAGATATTATGTGTGGCTCTTAACACTCTCAGAGTATCTAGAAAAGTGTTCCTGTGGGTTGAGTTTGGCTACTATGGTAGTATTCAAGTAGGCTGAGTGGTACAAAATATAGGTAAATTCTAAAATTTAACTTAACACTGTACACATTCAATCAAAAACAGCACCGAGTATTTATGCAAGAGTAGGTATTATAACAACCAGATCTACTATCAACAAAGAGGTTAAGATTTCTGGTCTGTTGAGGGTTGCAAGTCAGCTTGTGACCAAGTGAGACCCTTCCCTGGTGCAATCCCAATTACCTTTTCGGATGATTTTGGTCTCAGTCAAGTATGCTGGCTGGGTCGCTGGACTGCTGTTCTGTTTTCTGGAGCTGGGCACTGGCTTTACCTGTGGGGCAAACCAAGCCTGGTAACTGTGGCCTTGCAGACTGGCACCACCACTGCTGGAACTGCAGCTGCTGCTGCTGAAGCTGCCACTGCTGTACCCACCACTGCTGCTGCTGAAGCTTCCAATGCTGGATCCATCACTGCTATAGCCACCACTGCTGCTGCTGCTGGAGCTGTTGCTGCTGCTGCTGAAACCACCACTGCTGGATCCACTGCTGCCATATCTGCCGCTGCTGCTGCCACTGCTGGATCTGCCACTGCTGGAGCTGCTGTTGCTGGTGCTGGATCCACTGCTGTTGCTCCTGGAGCTGGAGCCGGGGCTTCCACCACTGCTTCCACTGCCAGAGCCACCGCTGACGCTGCCAGAGCTGCTTCGGCCTGCCTGTGTAGGCTCTGGATGATCTGGATCTTTCCTACTTCTCTACTGCCATTTTAATTTCTTATACACCTCACTTTTTAGTAAGAATGTGTATTTTGCTGGGTTCCCCCCACCCCCCAGGCTGCTTTGGCACGGTTCCTATGCTGCCATCTTAACCCAAAGTCCTAAATTAATTTTATAGAATTGTAGTGAATTCAAATATATGCAAAATTTTATGACATAACCTATAACTATTTAAATCCTAACCAACTTTATAATTTTGTCTGCAACACGTTGGTAAACTTAGTCAGTAATGACATAAGTTAAATCTAAAATACTAAGATTGTGATTGTTGGAAGAATTGAGGAATATTTCCCAAGTGTATGACAGATAAATGTTGTACAGTGTCTCCAAATGTGGTCTATTTGTTTTATAGATAAGGAAAAGAGACTAAATAATTCCTCTGTGAGTTTTTTTTTTTTTTGAGGTAGGATTTTAGATATAATAACATTAGAAGATAATTAAATATTAGTGAGCCAATTTTAACTTTAAGATTTAGTTAAAAGGTTGACAAATAGAGGAACCCAGCTAACTTGGTTGAGTATTCTAATGTCAATCTTTTGCAATCATTATCATGACCAGATTAACATCAATGAGTTAAAGTTTTAAATTTTTTATTTATTTATTTGAGAGCAACAGACACAGAGAGAAAGACAGATAGAGGGAGAGAGAGAGAATGGGTGCGCCAGGGCTTCCAGCCTCTGCAAACGAACTCCAGACACGTGCGCCCCCTTGTGCATCTGGCTAACGTGGGATCTGGGGAACCGAGCCTCGAACCGGGGTCCTTAGGCTTCACAGGCAAGTGCTTAACCACTAAGCCATCTCTCCAGCCCAAGTTTTAAATTTTATATTTACAATCTGAATATCATAGCAACTTGCTACCAGTCAGGGCCATCCTTTGTTATCTGATGTAAGTCCTAAGTTAATAGTCATTTTATATTTCAAGAAGCCTGTAATTTGCTCAAGTACTTTTTTGTTTGTTTGTTTGGTTTTTTTTTTTTGTTTTGTTTGTTTTTTTTTTTGAGGCAGGGTTTCTTTCTAGCTCATACTGACCTGGAATTTACTATGGAGTCTCAGGGTGGTCTCAAACTCATGGCGATCCTCCTACCTCTGCCTCCCAAGTGCTGGGATTAAAGGCATGTGCCACCACACCAAGCTGTGCTCAAGTACTTTAAAACTTAGTTAATTAAATTTGTCTTTAATCTTTTGTTCAAGTTTATTTGATAATCATCTACATATTCTTACTTTACAATCTATACAACCACTCTGTAACAATCTTTTCCACCAAACATTTAATATCCAACAATTAAAGTTTTCTCCCCAGTTTATTTTCTTTAGCCAGTTTATCTTATAATTACCAACAAAAACTTTTATTGTCCTTATCATAAGACTTTTAATATTATCATTTAAGTATTTTTTCTTCAAAAGGCTTTTAAAATTAGTTCTTTATAGAAGAGTAGATCAGATTTGATTTATATTATTTAGCCAGAATATCTTGAAACATATATACTTTAAAAAATATGAAAGTACAGTGTCAGGGGGGAGGGAGGGAATTACCATGGATATTTTTTTATAATCATGGAAAATGTTAATAAAAATTTAAAAATTAAGAAAAAATATATGAAAGCAGGTTTGAATATTATTGGAAATTTTAGAAGTTTTCTGACAAACTCATTATTAAGTACTTCTAAATTTAAATATAAATCTTGAGCCTGTTGTTTGCTAGTAGTACTATAGAAGCATAGATAAAGTAAACTTAAAAACAGTTGCAATTTTTGTTTTAATAAGAAGTCCCCATCTATTCATAGCAATTTGAGACCCACCCATCATCATGCTGGGGCCAGGATCCTGAGATTCCCTACATCTGTAAATCTCCTGGATCTGCAAGGCAGGGAAGCTCAGAGCCAGCAGGGATTCTCCTGGGGACAGTATATACTGGAGAGGTCTGTGTCTTGTCTTGCTATTCAACAGTGAGCCTTGTGTGTTAGGCTCCTCCTCTTATTCCCAGGGCCACCTACCACCTGCAGATCAAACCCTTCAGGAGAAAGCTCTAGGGACACATTGAAGTACAGGTGCTTGTTCAAGTGCAGTCCCCTATTTTACCTTTGTTATAAAGAACTACCCCAGCATGTGAGGGCAAGACAGATTTTTCCAAGGTTCTAGCATCTGCTTAGGATTGACCCAGAACTTAATTTTTTAAATCTACTTTTTGCCCCTGGGGAACACAGAGTGACAGCATAATTCCCATTCCCCCCTCCCCTAAAATTCCAAGGATAATTTTGGACTTCCCTCAGGGCTACAAGGCAGCTTTCTGATCCTGTCATTATATAACTTTTTAAGAGTAGGAGAATCTTGCATTTTTTTCTTGCCTATGATTTTAATTACTTTCAGTGTTCCTTCTGGAGGAAACTCAACAGTAAACGTTGGCCATGCAGTCCAGAACAGTGGGCTTGGTGGAGGACATCTCCCACAATGAATTTCCCATTATGTTGGTACTGTAGAATGGACACAAAGGCAAAGCCTTATCATTCTGCAGCCTTAGGGCTGTGAGCCACACACCTATACTCATATATACACACATTTATTCTAAGTGCACTTTTCACATTTTCCCTTCACACATTCATTCATTTATTCAGAAGCTATGCATTCCCATTATATTTTTAAAAAATTTTTGTTCATTTTTATTTATTTATTTGAGAGTGACAGAGAAAGAGGCAGATAGATAGATGATTGATAGATAGATAGAGAGAGAGAGAGAGAGAGAGAGAGAGAGAGAGAGAGAGGGAGAGAATGGGTGTGCCAGGGCTTCCAGCTACTGCAAATGAACTCCAGATGTGTGTGCCCCCTTGTGCATCTGGCTAACGTGGGTCCTGGAGATTCAAGCCTCGAACCAGGGTCCTTAGGCTTCACAGGCAAGTGCTTAACCACTAAGCCCTGAGAGAGAAAGATAGAGGGAGAGAGAGAGAGGGAGAGAGAGAATGGACATGCCAGGGCCTCCAGCCACTGCAAATGAACTCCAGACACATGCGCCCCCTTGTGCATCTGGCCAACATGGGTCCTGGGGAATTGAACCTTGAACTGGGGTCCTTAGGCTTCACAGGTAAGGGCTTAACCACTAAGCCGTCTCCCAACCCATGTATGTTTATTTTTAATGCATAATTTTTTTATTGACAGCTTCTATACTTACAGACAATAAACCATAACTCCCTCCCTTCCCCCACTTTCCCCTTCACAACTCCACTCTCCATCATATATCCCCTCCCTCTCTCCATTACTCTCTATTTTGATGTTATCATCTTTTCCTCCTATTATGAGGGTTTTGTAAAGATAGTGCTCGGCACTGCGCGATTGTGTATATCAAGGCCAATTTCGATCTGGACTTTTGCATTGTAAGAAGTCATACCCTCTTCCACAATGGGCCCTGAGTCTTGCAGGGTGTGACACTTCTCCAAACTATGGTGCCTTTGGGTTATCCCAGTTGCCATTGCCATCTGAAAAGAGAAACTTCTCTAGCCAAAAGTGAGAGTAGCGTTAATATATGAATATGAACATTAAGTATAGTGCTTATGTAAGGGTTTGAGAATTGCTGAAGAAAGATCCCAGACTCAAATAGTATGTAAAAGCAAAGAGGATTATTCTTCAGAATCAGCCAGCATGTGGGATCAACCATTCATGCAAAATGGCAACCCTGAGATGAGCTCAGGCTCCTTTTAAGAACAGGTAGAGGAATTTTGGCAGGCTTCATCTTTTCTAACATGATTGACTAATTTGAATAGTAACTGTACTTGTATTCTTTTGTTTGGCCCTAAGGTTTTGGTGGGCTAGGTCTAGGAGAATTTCAGGCAGGCTAGGTAATTTTTAAAATGATTGGCTTGGCAAGCAACACTTACAGTAGTGCATGTCTGATTGGTTGGGGCAGAAGTCATGAAAGGGACATGTCTGGGCATGTCCAGGAACTGACTCAGCCTCTGGGCAGCTATCTTCCCAGCCACATGTGAGGGCAGACCCTTTCCAGAAGTTCTTCCTGCCTTTCTGGGAAACTAAAACTTAGAGCTAGTTAGAGTGGTACCTTACTGAAGCCTGTCATGGCATCAGTTTGGTACCTTCACTTATAAGGCAGTTTGGTGAGCATAATGTATGCATTTAGCCACACAAGAACAGGCTTTACACCTCTGATGCTCATTTCCTCCCCTGCCACAGGCTTTTGATTAGGTTTTCAGTACCAAGAATGTATTCCCTCTCATAGAGCAGGTCTTCTGTCCAATTTGAGAGCAGTTTGTTTCTTCCATAACAGACATGCCACTATTGCACCTGTTTGGTCATTTGACCTGTCTAGCAAAGTTGAGGCTTCCAGCCAGTGTCCATAGTTTTCACTGATGGTGACTTCTGTTTCCCATAGGGCTGCATGTGGTCCAGCTTTTTCCAGCTTTCAGTCAGCTGGTCTATAAGGAGAATGTTTTCAGCTCAGCCCTAGCTTAATTTCTCAGTGATCTTGCCACCTATACATGTGAAATCTTCAGCAATAGTGTCTTACCATCTGTTTCTTATGGAAAACCAAGGGCCTTGGCTGTAGCCTATGTTTTGAACACAACAGGGACCTCCCTGGCCAACAATTCACTGGAAGGTATCCCATCCCTGGCACTGAAAATTTTTCAGCAACAATCTATGCTTTCTGGATGTGCCATTATCCAAAACAGTAGGCTTTCATGTCTTTCATCCAAAATATTTTTAATTTTGACTGACCCTCCCCAACCCTTCTTTTCCTCAATGTCATCCACTGGCATCACTTTGGATATTCTATGCCCTGTAATTTATTCCACTTACATATGCACAATATGATCCCCTTAATTCCTTCCCTGACCTCCCTCCCTTATAGCCCTTTTCGAGCTTACTGTCCTCTGATACTGATTTTTGGTTCCATTTTTGGTTCACACACAAGTCTAAGCAATTGTAGCTAGGATACACATATAAGAGAGAACATGTGATTGTTTTCTTTCTGGTCTGTGGTACCTCAATTATATTTTCATAATTCACTCACAGTATAATCCTTTCCAGATCCATCCATTTCCCGGAAAATTTCATTTTTATTTTCTGCTGAATGTATCATATCTTTACTATCCATTCATCTGTGGAGGGACATCTAGGCTTGTTTCATTTCCTATCTATTGTGAATAGAGCAGTGATAAACATGGTTGTGAAAGTATCTTTAAGGTAGTGAGAAGAGTCCTTCAGATATGTGCGTAGGAGTGCTATAGCTGGACCATATGGTAAATCTATTTTTAGTTGTCTCAAGAACCACCACACTGATTTCCACAATGGCTATACCAGACCACATTCCCACCAACAGTGTAAAAGGGTTCCCCTTTTCTGCATACTCACCAACATTTATTGTCATTTGTTTCCTTGATGATAGCCATATTGATGGAATCTCAATGTAGTTTTAATTTGCATTTCCCTGATGGGCATTCCCATTTTAAATTCCTTTCCTATTTGTAACTCTGGAGCCCAAACCAAACCTGGAAATTACTTTGAGTATAATTTCACATTTCATATTCAGGATTTTTCAAACCAAACCTTGATTAGTCTTAATTTTAATTTTTAGATTTTTTTGGTTCATTTTTTATTTATCTATTTGAGAGTGACAGACAAGAGAAAGGGAGAGAGAGAGAGAGAGAGAGAGAGCAAGAGAGAGAGAGACAGAATGGGCATGCCAGGGCCTCCAGCCACTGCAAATGAACTCCAGACGCATGTGCCCCCTTGTGCATCTGGCTAACGTGGGTCCTGGGAAATTGAGCCTTGAACTGGGCTCCTTAGGCTTCACAGGCAAGCACTTAACTACTAAGCCAGCTCTCCAGCCCTCAATTTTAATTTTTAATTTCCAATTTACCTGGGGTGGCCAAGGTGTCCAGGTTGCCCAAGGACAACCTGTGACTTGATATACAGTTTTGATCCTAAGAGGATCACAAAATGTTAATCATGCCGGGCGTGTTGACACATCCCTTTAATCCCAGCACTCGGGAGGCAGAGGTAGGAGGATTGCTGTGAGTTCGAGGTCACCCTGAGACTCCATAGTGAATTCCAGGTCAGCCTGGGCTAGAGTGAGACCCTACCTTGAAAAACCGAAAAGAAAATATGTTAAGCACAAAAGAACAAAACAAACACTAAATAGAAGGACAAGACATGAAAGAACAAATGAAAGATAAATCAAGAAGAGACAACATGCACAAATTCTCAACAAGATATCGGCAAACAGAATATAAGAATACATCAAAAAGATCATTCACCCCAAACAAGTAGGCTTTGTCCCAGAGATGCAGGGATGGTTCAATATATGAAAATTGATAAATGTAATACACTATATAAATGGACTGAAGGACAAAAATTTCATTGTCTTCTCAATAGATACAGAAAAGACATTTGACAACATCTAACATCCCTTCATGGTAAAAGTCTTACAGAAATTTGGAACAGAAGGACCATATCTCAATATCTCATATCTCAAAGTCTATTTATGACAAACCTACAGCTAACATAATACCAACTGGGGAAAATCTTGAAGCTTTTCCATTAAAATTAGGAACAAGACAAGGGAATCCACTGTTCCCACTTTTATTTAATGTAGTCCTTAAGTCATAGTTATAGCAATAAGGCAAGAGATACACATAAAAAAGATACGACTTGGAAAGCAAGAGATCAAATTATCATTTATTTGCAGATGAAATGATTTTATATATAAAGGACCCTAATGACTCTACCAGCAAACTGCTAGTACTGAAAAACACTTTTACCAATGTATCAGGATACAATATGAACACATAGAAATTAGGAGCCTTCTGATATACTAACAACAAACATGCTGAGGTTGAAATCAGGGAATCACTCCTATTCACAATTGCCTTTGGAAAAAAAGCAAGTTGAAATAAACATAATCAAGGAAGTGAAGGATCTCTACAATGAAAACTTTAAAACACTCAAGACAGAAATTACAGAAAATACTAGGAAGTGGAAAGACATCCTATGTTCTTGGGTTGGAAGAATCAATATTGTGAAAACTTCAATCTTATGAAAAGCAATCTGCACATTTAATGCAATCCTCATCAAATTTTCAATGACAATCTTCATAGAAATAGAAAAAATACAAAATACAAAAATTTATTTGGAAGTGACTCCCCTGTGGTTGTTTGTGGGACTAGCTTCCTGAACTCTGAGCACCCTGTCCCTGGCACTTGGCCTCTGCTACCAGGATTGTTGCCAAATCATTTGTCTGGGTTTTCCTTTTTTTTTTTTTTTTTTTTTTTTGCAGAAAAAGGATCACATCTGAGGCCTCCATGAAGGTGTGTGGGCTCCTACACAGGGTCAAGCCCACCAACCCTGGAGAAGACAAATGAATATTCACTTTCTCCAAGAACTCCAGTGGCTCTGCGAGCCTGACACCCAGGCAAAAGACAGATCAGAATGAGAGTGTGACACACATTTGCAGGAAGCTTTGTCTCTAGCCCTCCTGCTGTGGGGTTGGGAGTGATGTCCTGGTTCCTCTCTTAGGGAAAGCAAGGGGGCAGGTCCTGGGGAGCCTGTCTACTTAGTTCCTGACCACCATCCTTTCTACAGACCCAATGCCACTCATTGCCTAGAGTCCCCTGAAGGATATGCCCAGACTTACCCCTCTGATCCCAGGACACACGCACACACACCAGAATGACTTGTATTTCAGCTGGTTGAAGACTACCCCCATTAGCTCACCAGTGATATTTATTAAGGGTCACTCTGTCAAATTGGCCAGTTAGTTCTATAAGAACAGAATGTCATAAGCCAGTGGTATCTGGGGTAGGTCACATGGTGATACTTGGGGTGGACTGCTCACTGGTACCTGAGGTGGGCCACTCAGTGGTATCTTGAGTGGGCTGCTCAGTAGTACCTGGGGTGGGCCACTCACTGGGACAGGAGTGGCATGTGCACTACTACCTGGGTTAGGTGGCTCAGGAGCAGAGGGTAAGAGAAAAGTAGAAAAGGCTGAAAGCTGGCAGGCCACCAGAGGGAAGGTGGACACTGACCTCATTGTGAGCAGATCACAAGACCTCATTGACCAAACTGCAGGGAGGCAGGCCACAAAGAGAGAAAATAGATAACTACCTTACTGTGTGAAGACCACCAGGCCTCATAGAGCAGACCACCAGATATCTACTGGCCTCCTTGAGAGCAGGCTAACTACCAATGGGAAGATGGACACTGACTTCACTGTGAGCAGGCCACCATACTTCACTGACCTTACTGGGAGCAGAAGCCACCAGAGTTGTCATGGACAGTGAACACACAGTGTACAAACTAGACCTCGCTGGGATCTGGACAGTCACCTGAAAGAAGATGGACACTGACATCACTGTGAGCAAACCACCACACCTTATGACCTCAGTGGGAACAGGCTGGCCACTAGAGGGAAGATGCACACTTCACTCACTGTGAGCAGGACACCAGACCTCAGTGGAGGCATTCCGGCCACCAGAGGGAAGATGGCCACTAAATCCATAGCGAGCAGGCCACCAGACCTCACTGATCTTAGTGGGAGCAGACTGGTCACCAGAGGGACAATGGACACTGTACTCACTCTGAGTAGGCCACCAGATCTCACTAGGGGCATTCTGGCCACCAGAATGAAGATGGGGAGCAGGACACCATATCCTACTGGCCTCATTGGGAACAGGCTAGCCCCCAAAGGGAAGATGGACACTGACCTCATTCTGAGCAGGCCACCAGATCTCACTGGCCACACTGAAAGTATTTTGGCTATGATTAACTGGCCACCAGGCCTCACTGACCTCATTGGAAACAGGCCACCAGAATGAATTTGGACGCTGAACACTATTTTACAGACTACCAGACCTCACTGAGATTTGGATGGTCACCTGAAAGATGGACAGCAACATCACTGTGAGCAGACTACCAGTACTGACAACAATGGGGGCAGTCTGGCCATCTGAGGAGGAATATGGACACTGGCCTCAGTGTGAGCAGACCACCAGAACTCCCTGACCTCGCTGGGAAGTCACTGATCCTCACTGACCTCACATTGGGCAGGCTGGTGATGAGAGAGAAGATGGACAATGAACTCATTGTGAGAAGACCACAATACCTCATTAACCAAAGTCAAGGAAGGCAGACAGGTCATGAGAGGAAAGATGGACACTGATCCCATTGGAAGCAGGCCTCCAGACCTTCCATACTCCTCTGGGGACAGGGTGGCTACTGGAGGAAAGAAAGAAACTGAACTCATTGTTAGTAGGCTACTATACCTTGCTGCCCTCACTGGGAGCAGACTGGCCACCAAAAAGGAAGTGGACACTGACCTCATTGTGAGCAGGCCACCAGACCTCAATGGGGACAGGCAGGGCACCAAAGGCAAGGCAGACACTAATCTTACCATGAGGAGATCACCAGACCCTACTGGCAAGCAGGCAAGCTATGTGATGGGCACTGATGCAGTGTACAGAACACCAGATCTCACTGACCTCTCTGCAGGGCAGGAAGGCTGGCCATGGAGAGATAATGAACAATGGTACCACTGGGAGCAGACCACCAGATTTCACAGACCTCACTGGTAGCAGACTCACCACCAAAGTTTAGTTGGGCAGTTATGTCACGTTGAGCAGGACACCAGCTCTCATTGGTATTAGTGGGAGCAAGATGTACACAAGAAAGAAGTTGGACACTGACCTCACTGTGAGCAAGGCCACCAGACCCCACTGACCCCACAGAGATCAGGCTGGCAATCAGAGGGAAGATGGACATGGAACTCACTGTGGGTAGGCCACCTTGCCACACTGTCCTTACTGGGAATAGGATGTCTACAAGAGGGATGATGGACACTTATCTCACCATGAGCAGGTGACCAGATTTCATTGACCTCACTGTGAGCAGGCTGGCTACCAGAGGGAAGAATGGATAACCAAGATTGAAATTTGTAGAAAAATGGTTGAACTTGGAACAGATCATTCTATGTAAACTCACACAATCACAGAAAGACAGGTGGTCTCACTCATCTGCAGTTCCTAATGTGGATCATGCTGACTTGCTGATATACCTGAATAGCTTCTTGACACTTGGACAATAGGGACAGTAGGGCTTGGGAGAAGGGAAAAGGTGGGGGGACACAAAACTGAACCCAAATTGAACTGGTATCATAGAATCCTATATACCACCAAAAGCATCTGAAAAATGTTCCACATCATTAATATAAGGAAAAGTAAATGAAAACAAGAAAACCCTTTTCCTTGATATTCAAAGTCAGCAAGGTTGTGAAGATCTGAGTTGTCTTATATACTAAGGCCTTATTTTCTCAAGTAAATAGACTTTTAAATCTCAGTTACGGGGCTGGAGAGATGGCTTCGCGGTTAAGTGCTTGCCTGTGAAGCCTAAGGACCCAGGTTCAAGGCTCAATTCCCCAGGACCCACATTAGCCAGATGCACAAGGGGGTGCACGCGTCTGGAGTTCGTTTGCAGTGCCTGGAGGCCCTGGCACACCTATTCTCTCTCTTTCTCTCTCCTTCTTTCTCTCTCAAATATATAAATAAAAGCAATTAACAATTATTTTTTTAAAAAAGGTTGTTAGAGCCACAAGTTGGGACATCTTGCACAGAGACATTGCCTCTCACCACCCATAACTGACTGCTGCCCCCATAATGCATGGGGAGTTACTAAACACATCAAGTTGGCAACACAATCCCCATGGGGTTGACCTGCGTCCCTAACAAGGAAGGCCTCTTCAGCAAAGGGGCAGAAAGGAGTGGAAGGATGGTATCAACATGTGTTTTTTGCATACTAAATATGCCCATATCTAATAAAAATATGGATATATTTAAATCTTAATTTTATATCAACTTGAGATAATATTTTACAGTGAAAATTTTAGCATAATTCCTTTTATGGGAAGTATAGGAAAAGAAAAGTGCAATTAAATTCTATTTATGTGAAATACAAAAAAAGGGACACTTGACATTCTCCTCTGTCTTTTGCATACATGCACATGGGGTGCACACACATGCACACCTATACACATATGCTGAAGACCCACAAAATCATAGTACTTTCTTTCATTATATGTAAAATTATGGCTTGAATCTCTTGAAAGTTTTCATTATGAAACACATTTCTTTGCATATTTAATAGCATACTTTTCATACTTTTTGGTTGTTGAGAATCGATATCTTTTTAGTTTTTGTTTGATCTTTTGAGACAGGGTCTCATGTTTTCATGTAGCTGATGTTGGCCTCATACTATATTATGTGTCACCAGACACCTGGTTTTCTGTGGTTCTGAGGACTTAACCCAGCTTTTGTGCATGCTAGGAAAACCCTCTATCAACTAGCTATGACCCCAGTAAATTCACATCTTTCTATGTACATGTTCTGAAAAATATTTTCCAAATCTACCAAAATTGAATATAGCAGGATCCCTTGTGTCACCAGTCCAGAAAACCACTGAAGATCTAAAGCAAACACAGCAAAGTCTGTTTAATACTGAAACTGTAGCTATTGATGCCAAGAAAGCATCAGCCCTCTTTAAAAGTGAGAAAATGGAGCTGAAAAAGAAAATGTGAGTACTTTTTCAGGAGTTGCCATGGGCTGGGGACATGGCTCAGTGAAAAGTGCTTGCTATGCAAGCCTGAGGACCTGAGCTCAGAACTCCCATGAAGTCCATTCAGTAGCACAAGCATCTGTAAGTCCAGAGTTCCTACAGAGGGGTGGGGACAGACATAAAATAATACAGCCAGTGTAGTAGTACAAGCATCTCTAACCCACAGCTTGTACAGTGGGTTTAATGCTCCATCTTTGTTCTCCTGTTCCTGCCTCGAGCCATCTGTACGTGTTGTGGGGTTACAGAACTGAGCTACTGCCCTGGCTTTGTTCTCCTGTCTCTGCCCCATCCTGCTGTAGGAGCTCGGGGGTGACAGACACTGTGCTACGGCACTGGATTTATTGTCCTCTCTCTGACTCTATCACACTATAGGAGTTCTGGGGTGACAGATGCCTTGCTACCAATCCACCTGTATTCTCTTCTCTTTGCCACCATCCCATGGTAGGAACTCTGCGATTGTACATGCTTGTGCTACTACACCAGCTTTATTCTCCGGTGTCTGCCTCCATCCCCACTGTAACTCCAGAGCTAAACAGTGGCCTGGAGGCAGACACCGGAGAATAAAGCTGGTACAGAAGCACAGCATCTGTAACCCCAAAACTCCTATATGGTTGGATGGAGCTAGAGACAGGAGAATACGGTCAGTGCTGTAGCGCTGCATCTGCAATCTCAGATGTTGTAATGGTTAAGGTGTTGCCAACTTGATCTGTTTAGTAACTCACAGAAATCCCTTTTGGGTGGGTGTCTGAGGTTGTTTACTGGAAGGATTAACTGAAGGAGGAAGTCCTTCCGCCAGAGCGGACAGCTCCTCTCAGAGGGGGACTTTATATAAGGAAGCTCTGGGAGAAGAGCCCCTTTCTTCCTCCCACTTGGCTGCTGGAGCTGCTCGCTACCTTCTAGCATGGATTGAAGACCAGCGCTCACTGAAGACCAGCATCAACTGAAGACCCGCATAGATTGAAACTCAGCAGCTTCTCAGAAAGCCTCCAGGCTACCCTGCCCCTTGGGCCGTATGATCTAGCAGACCCAGTGGTATTTGAGGTGTCAATGGCAGATAGGGATGCTTTCTGGAGCCTTTGGCAGGCCCCCATAGGTGAATTACAGTGGAGGCCCTTAGGATATTGGAGCAAGGTCCTGCCATCATCTGTAGACAATTATTCTCCATTTGAGAGACAGCTCTCGGCCTGCTATTGGGCCTTAGTGGAAACTGAATGTTTAACAATGGGACATAAAGTTACTATACAACCTGATCTGCCCATTGTGAGCTGGGTGTTATCTGATCCACCAGGCCATAAAGTTGGATGTGCACAGCAGCAGTCCATCATCAAGTGGAAGTGGTATATCCATGATCGGGCTCCAGCAGGCCCTGAAGATAGTATGAGTAAGTTACATGAGGAAGTTGCCCAAATGCCTATGGTTGCTACTCTTGTTACAATGACTTCTGTCCCCAAGCATGCACATATGGCATCATGGGGTGTGACCTATGATCAACTGACTGAGAAGAGGACTAGGACATTGTTTACAGATGGTTAGCACGTTATGTGGGCACCTCCCAGAAGTGGAAACTGCAGCATTACAGCCCCTGTCTGGGACAACTCTGAAGGACTGTGATGAAGGACTGTGATGAAGGGAAGTCTTCACAATGCGCAGAACTTCAGGCATGGGTGTGCATATTGCTTGGGAAGAAACATGGCCAGATGTGCACTTATACACTGATTCATGGGCTGTGGCCAATGGTTTGGCTGGATGGTCCAGGACTTGGAAGGAGCACAGTTGGAAAATTGGTGAGAAGGGCATTTGGGGAAGGAGTATGTGGATAGAGCTCTCTGAATGGGCAAAGGATATAAAGATACTGTGTCCCATGTTAATGCTCATCAGAAGGTGACTTCATCAGAGAATGACTTTAATAATCAAGTAGATAAGCTGACCCATTCTGAGGATAGTGGTCAACCTCTTTCCTCAGCCACCCCTGTCATTTCCCAATGGGCCCACGAACAAAGTGGCCATGGTGGCAGAGCTTCAGGCCTGCATGGGCCCAACAACATGGGCTTCCACTAACTAAGGCTGACCTGGCTATGGCTGTTGCTGAGTGCCAAATCTGCCAGCAGCAGAGACCAACCCTCCCCAATATGGTAGAATTCCTGGGGGTGACCAGGCAGCAACCTGGTGGCAGGTTGTCTACACTGGACCTCTTCCATCATGGAAAGGGCAGTGTTTTGTTCTTATAGGAATAGACACTTATTCTGCATATGCATTTGCCTTTCCTGCACTTAGTGCTTCTGCCAAAACTACCATCCGTGGGCTTACAGAATACTTCATCCACTCTCATGGCATCCCACAGAGTATTGCTTCTGACCAAGAACCTCACTTCACAGCCCAAGAAGTATGGCAGTGGGCTCATGATCATTGAATTCATTGGTCTTACCATGTGCCCCACCATCCTGAAGCAGCTATCTTGATAAAAGGGTGAAATGGCCTTTTTAAAGAAACAGCTACAATGCCAACTAGGTGACAATAGCTTGGAGGGCTGGGGAAGTGTTCTCCAGCATGCTGTATATGCTCTGAACCAGCATCCTATATATGGTGCTGTTTCTCCTATAGCCCAGATTCATGGGGCCAGGAATCAAGGGGTGGAAATGGGAATGATTTCACTTACCATCACCCCAAGTGACCTATTAGCCAAATTTTTGCTTCCTGTTCCCACAACATTATGCTGTGCTGGCCTACAAGTCTTGGTTCCAGAGGGGGGGGGGGTGCTTTTGCCAGGAGACACAAAGAACATTCCATTGAACTGGAAACTGAGCCTTCCCCCTGGCCACTTTGGGCTCCTGATTCCCTGAGTGAACAGGCTGAGAAAGGAGTTACAGTGTTAGTAGGGGTGATTGATGCAGACTACCAGGGAGAAATTAGACTGCTCTCCACAATGGAGGTAAGGAGGAGTATGTCTGGAGTGCAGGAGATCCTTTAGGGTGTCTTTTGGTGTTACCATGCCCTGTTATCAAAGTCAATGGACAGCTGCAACATCCCAATCGAGGTAGTGTGATAAATGGCCCAGATCAGGAATGAAGGTATGGGTCACCCTTCCAGGTATAGAACCAAAACCTGCTGAGGTGCTTGCTGAAGGTGGAAGAAATACAGAATGGGTAGTAGAAGAAGGTAGTTTCATATACTATCTAAGGACACATGACCAGTGACAGAAACAAGGACTGTAATTGCAATGTTTCTGTCCTTCCTTGATACAGAGTGTTTGTACATATCTACACCAATATTAAGATTATATCCCTAGATAATTGTTGAATTTATATTAGACCTATTACATTAGAGACTAAGCATTCCTCAAGGAAACTTGCTTTGTGTTGGGGGGAAGATTTTGTGGTTCTGGTTGTACGTGGGGTAGTTATACCATGTTAGGTGGAATTATGAGCTTGTTACTGTTTTCATTTGGGAATTAAGTATGATATAAAGAGAAATGGTTTGGTGTCAGTTGACAAGGGGTGAACTTGTGATGGTTAAAGTATTGTCAACTTGATCTGTTTAGTAATCCACAGAAATCCCATTCAGGTGGGTCTCTGAGGATGCTTCCAGGAAGGATTAACTGAGGGAGGAAGTCCTTCCCCCAGAGTAGACAGCTCCTCTCAGAGGGGGACTTTATGTATGTCAGGAAGCTCTGGGTGAAAAGAACCCCTTCCTTCTTCCCACTTGGCTGCCAGAGCTGCTCACTGCCTTCCAGCGTGAATTGAGACCAGTGAGGACTGCAGACCAGCATCAACTGAAGACCTCCATGGGTTGAAACCCAGCAGCTCCTCAGGAAGCCTCCAGGCCTTCAGTGGTGTACTGGGACTGCTTAGACATCTGGCCACATGGACTGAGGAGCTACCAGGTTCCTGGATTCTCTGGCCTGAAAATGCTGTTGGACTACTGTAAGCTAATCCAATAAATTCCCTTTTTAAAATAACTCATTCTAGCAGCCCTATTCCTCTAGAGAACCCTGACTCATACAGATATACTCCAGTGGGATGGAGGTATAGACAGGAGATGAAAGCTGGTGCAGTATCATAAGCATCTGCAAGTACAGAGTTCCAATGGGGTGATGGAGGCAGAGAGAAGAATAAAGCCACTGCAGTAGCAAAAACATCAGTAACCCCAGAGCTGCGATAGTGCAATGGAGGCAGAGACAGGAAAGTAAAGCCAGTGCAGTGCACAAGCATCTGTAACCCTGATCTCCTACATTGGTATGGGGATAGAGACAGAAGAATAAAGGCAGTGTAGTACCACAAGCATCTGTAGTCCCAGAGCTCCTACAGTAGTGGGATGGAGGCAAAAGCAGGAGAAAACAGCTGGGGAAGTAGCATAGCATCAGTTTCTCCACTGTTACCTCACAATGGAGTCAGATAGAGGATGAAATAGCCATGGAAGTGGCACACAGTTTTAATCCTAGAGCTCCTACAATGGAAGGAGCCAGAGGTAAGAGAATAAATCCAGTGTAGTAGTCCAAGCATCTGTAATCCCAGAGCTCCTGCAATTGGATGGAGGCAGAGACAGGAGAAAAATCCTGCTGCAGTAGCATGACATCCACAACCATAGACCTCCTCCAATGAGTGGCAGGCAGAGAATGGAGAAGAATACTTGTTTATGCATTTGGAAGCCAGAGGAGAACCTAAACTCTCCTTCTTCAAGGAGAATGCTTCTTTTCATGGGTTTTAGTGTTTGTGTGTGTGTGGGGGGGAGCATGTGTGTTTGTATGTATATTTTTGATGTGTGTGGGCAAAAATTTGTGTGCAGATATGCATGCATACAGGTGCACGTGTGTATGGAGGCCAGAGGTCAACAATGACTTTTTTTCTGTCGGTTTCCATCATATTATTTGAGAGATGTCCTCTTGCTGAAGCCAGTATTCATGTATTTTGCTATTCTAGCTAACAAGTAACCCCCAGTGTTCCCTATTCTTCTTTCCCCAATGATGTGATTATAGGTACACCCAATCATGCCTAGAATTGTACATGGGTTATGGGCATCCTAACTTAGGTCCACATGTGTCCATGGCCAGTATTCTTTCTTGTTGAGCTATGTCACCAGCACTGTTACAGCTCCTTGAGATGATATAACCTTTTAATTTACTTTTGTTGTATGAGTATGATGCAAATATGTTTATATATGCATGTTCCTTAGGTGTGGGTGTGAATGAGGCATGTGGGGATCAGAGGACAAATTTCAGGTGTTAGTCCTTGTGCATTTTCCTGTTATGAGACAGGATCTCTCATTTTAATTTTATTCATTTATGAGAGAGAGAGAGAGAGAGAGAGAATGGGCACACCAGGGCCTCCAGCCACTGCAAACAAACCCCAGATACATGCGCCACCTTGTGCAACTGGCTTACAAGGGTGCTAGGGAATCAAACCTGGGTCTTTAGGCTTTGCAGGCAAGTGCCTTAACCACTAAGCCATCCCTCCAGCTTGAGCCTCTCATTTTAGTTATTGTTCACCACTACATTAGCCAGGTCACATAGTCTGAGAGCTTCCAAAAGATTCTTTTCTCTCTGCCTCCGTTCTCCCCATTAGCATGCTGGATTTGAAAAAGCTCATCATATCTTTCAGCATTTACATGGGGCATGGATTATGAACTCAGTTACTCACACTTGAATCACAAACAGTTTATCCACGGAGACATCAGTTCAAATAATCCAAGATATCCATATATGCATGTATTTATTTTTATGTATAAGTGAGGCTATAAAACTAAAGGAGACTATAAAGAGTGGGAGAGAGAGTAAGAAAAGTTTATAAAGGGTAAATACGATTAACATGCATGATATACTTTTGAAAATGAAGCCCATCAGTATCCAGTGAATCTATCCCAATGCATTAAAAATGTTGTACTGGGTAGAGCTGGAGAGACGGCTTAGTGGTTAAGCATTTGGCTGTGAAGCCTAAGGACCCTGGTTGGAGGCTTGATTCCCCATGACCCACATAAGCCAGATGCGCAAGGCGGCGCATGCATCTGGAGTTTGTTTGCAGTGGCTGGAGGCCCTGGTGCACCTATTCTCTATCTATCTTCCTCTTTCTCTCTCTGTCTCTCTCAAATAAATAAATAAAAATAAACAACAAAAAAAATTGTACTGGGTAAACACAACAAACAACACCCAAGCCGTGTAAAATGCGCAATACAGCATTTTAAATGTTCTGTCTGTTGGGAAACTCTCCCTGAGGGCCTTTCAAATACCAGTGCTGTTACCTCTAGGCTATCAGAGGAATAAAGTGACAAAGTTTACACAGTGAAAACTACTTACCTTCTTTCAGCAGGCCCAACCTCTCTTCCCTAAATCTCTCTGTCAGTAGGCCCAACCTCTCTTCCCTAAATCTCTCAGAACATCCAGCTCCTTGTCAGTTTTGTAATGTCTCCCTACACATTCTTTTTTCCTCAAATCCCCCCAAGTTTTCATGGCAAACCTGCTTCTCAGTGAAACCCTGTGTAAAATGGACAATTTCCTCATCCTAGATTCTCCAGGATTCTGTTTCTCTAATTTTTTATGGGTTACCATAGTTCTCACCCTTTTGTAATAGAGTAGGTAATTTCTAGTATGGTGTGCTATGGTGGTATGAATTAGATGTCCCCCATAAACTCATGTGTTATGAATGATAGGTACCCACCTGATGCCAATTTGGGGATTAGAGCCTTGCTGGAGGAGGTATGTTATTGGGGACAGGCTTATGAGTGTTACAGGCACTCTCCCTGGCCAGTGTTCAGTGCACTGTCATGCTGTAGTGTTCTTCTTGCTTTGGTAAAGGTGATGGCCAGCTTCTGCTCATACCATCCTTTCCTCTACCACCATGGAGCTTCCCATCAAATCTATAAGTCAAAATAAATTATTTCTTCCTACAAGCTGCTTTGGTTGGATAGCTTGTACCAGAAATGAAAAGGTAACTACAACAGGCATCAGTAATAAATTATAACTTTATTTATAAGGAAATAAGGATAAATAAAACTAAGAATGCAGTCAATTTCTCCATTTCAATCATGGATTTTTAAATTATAGTTTTCCTAGTTAAGCATGACACTTTAGGTCAATATTGCTGCATTCATATATGATTATTATTTCCACCAAGAAATAACATTCTTACAGGTTAGGAAAAAGATAATCCATGAGTGAAAATTGTTATCTAAGAAATGTTTGCATGTATGTGTGTGTGATTGTGTAAACAAATATAGTTCACAAGTTCTTCTGTCAATCTTGTGCTGGGGCCATTCTAATATTTCTTGTATTCTTCTGAGAAGAGGATGCAGTTAGGGTGACTGGACTACTGAAGGTAAAAAGGGAAGGAAAATTTGCATTTGCTAGAAATCAAAGATGATTTGACTTTTTATTGCTTGTCTAGTTCCCTAGAGACTTATTTTTCCACAAACAACATGGACCCTTCCTGGGAGGGAGATCTTTCATAGGATTTAAACATCGTTGTTGCTCCATCTCAGCCCCCAGGTCTTGGTGCCAAAGCTAACCTCTTCCTGAGACAGTCCCTAGCCCTAATGAACCAGCTGGCCCTCTGATTCACCTTAGCCAGAAGGCAGCTCACCCCCATAAGGTCATAAATACCTATGCAAGGGGAAGGCAGGTTCTCTGATCACTGGAACTCTGATCCAGCTGTGGGTGAATTATTCCCTCAGCTGTGACTAGGCTGGCTCAGCCCAGGCCCAGGCCCAGGCATAACCAGGAGAGGATTTGCCTAGGTCCTAGCCGAGACCCAGCTGGAAGCCCCCTCCCCCCCAGCCCTTACTCGTTGCATGGGTTGTTTGTCCCCTTAAGCTCCCCACATTATAGGAGTTCCTTGAATTTTCTTTGCCCTTTCCATGCTTTTCTCCAGACCCTCTTTGTGGGATTTCTAGCCATGTGGGTGTCTTCCTTGGCTCTGTACTTTCCTTAGTAAACATAATAATTTAATAATTATCCTTCCCAGTCTTCTTTTTTCATTCAATTCTTTGATGAAGATTAAAAGCAAACCTGGGGGTTGGGGTGGAAGGACTTTCCTGGACTCTTAGCACCCCATTACAGTTGGTAATTCTGTTGGGACCATCTTGAGAAAGAAATTATGATTATCATATTATGGCAAAAAATGGGAAGCACATTTTCTGCTGTGAGCGTGACTTAAGGTATTTATTCTGCTTTTCTCCACTTTCAGGGAAACTGGCTTGCCTTCTCTTCTGGCTGGAAGCTAAGATCACTGTCTTTGGAAAGATGAGGGGAACAATGGCAATGGCCAGGCAGGGTCAGCTACCTTCTCAGCCCGGCCTTACCACCCTGCTGGGATTAGAGCCCTATTGAAATGTACTATCACTTAAGGCCAAACTAGTATAGCACCAGGCAGGGCTTTTTTTTTTTTTTTTTTTTTTTTAATTTGAGAGCAACAGACACAGCGAGAAAGACAGATAGAGGGAGAGAGAGAGAATGGGCGCGCCAGGGCTTCCAGCCTCTGCAAACGAACTCCAGACGCGTGCGCCCCCTTGTGCATCTGGCTAACGTGGGACCTGGGGAACCGAGCCTCGAACCGGGGTCCTTAGGCTTCACAGGCAAGCGCTTAACCGCTAAGCCATCTCTCCAGCCCAGGGCTTTATTTATTTATTTATTTATTTATTTATTTGAGAGCGACAGACACAGAGAGAAAGACAGATAGAGGGAGAGAGAGAATGGGCACGCCAGGGCTTCCAGCCTCTGCAAACGAACTCCAGACGCGTGCGCCCCCTTGTGCATCTGGCTAACGTGGGACCTGGGGAACCGAGCCTCGAACTGGGGTTCTTAGGCTTCACAGGCAAGCGCTTAACCGCTAAGCCATCTCTCCAGCCCGAGCCCAGGGCTTTTTAATAAAGGTGACAACTTTTGTAGGGAGATGCACTTGGTTGAACTTCTCTGACCTCAAGGCTAATCTTCCCCAGAGCTTGGGATCTGGTTTTGCTGAGCTGAGGAGGAGAGACCTCATGGTCACATGGAGACTCCAGGAACCAAAGACCCCTGACCTGAATGCCTTCTAGTTTTTTTGTTTGTTTTTTTTTTTCTTTTCTTTTCTTTTTTCCATTACAAGCCACTGGGCTATAAGACACTTGACTGCCTGTGTGGGAATGGAAGGATTGGGCTCTGACTCCTGCTCTGGGCTCTGTGAAAGGAAAAAGTAAAAGAGAACACCAGACTTGATCTCTCCAGACAGACTGTTTATTGAGAGGTACAGCAAGGGGCAGCAGCCTTTCCACAGGATGAAGTCTGACGCATTGAGTCAGACTAGGATTCAGAGTTGTAAGGAGGATCCTAAGACAAACAAACCAAACCAGCTGCAGGTCCAAGGGAAGCAGATAAGCCATCTGTGGTGGTTTGTTCCAGGTGTCCCTTGTAATCTTAGGTGTTCTGAATGCTAGGTTCCCAGTTGTTGGAGATTTGGGAATTAATGCCTTCTGGAGGGAGCGTATTGTTGGGGGCAGGTTCGTGGGTATTATAGCCTTTAATCCCAGCACTCAGGGGGCAAAAGTTGGAGGATCACCATGAGTTCAAGGCTACTCTAAGAGTATATTGTGAATTTCAGGTCAGCCTGAGCTAGAGTGAGACCCTACCTTGAAAAAACAAACCAAAAAATTAATTGGTTGAGATTTATGTTGTTTTCAAGACTGATAACAGGTTCTGCTTACATTTCTACCTATTACATATTTAAAGGATAAGACATGCCTACTTTCTATGCTTCAGTATGTCTATGCTGTTTTCCTAATCAGGAAAGATACAGAGACCCAGAAACAAACAAACAAAAAAAAAAAATGGTGTACAGTCTAAAACATGAGAATCACAACTGAGGAAATGTCTGCCCTCCTGGCTTTCCAAAAAAGATACTACTTGGACAGCACAGCCCTGACTCATCCTAACAGACAACACCAGTATCACAGAGGCTATACAGCTACTTCTGCTGGTTCCCCAAAGTCTCCTTTGGAGAGCCATTAGTGGCCTCCAAAATCAATCCTTGATAAATTTTGGCTATCTGCTTGGTCTTACACACTCAGAGAAAAATGTATAACCAAAGATAGAGGGATACCTCAAATATATGAATGGCCTACTAAGTAATACAAGAGCTTTACAAGAGGGGAAGCAAACAAGGCCTTAAGACATGTTGTCCCCAGCTCTAACAATTCTAATTCTATAGTAAGAAAAAACAACCATAGATGTCAAAAGGGTTATTTTCAAATCTAATATATATATGGATGACTTTGACCAAGGGTCACTTAATTCAGAAGACTTCTTTATACTGAAAACAATGGTGAAACTCTTCTAACTTGTGCCAGGACATCATTATATAACTCCTGAGACCAAAAATATATTTGTACAGCCTTTAGTGCTGGGTGTTGCAGTCAGGTTTGCATTGCCAGCAGAAATCACTCAACCAAGAGCAGCTTTTTGGGGAAAAAAAATGGTTTATTTTAACTTACAGGCTTGAAGGGAAGCTTCATGATGGCAGGGGAAAACAATGGCATGAGCAGAGGGTGGACATCACCCCCTGGTCCACATCAATACATTACCTCCAAGAGGCATTAATTACCAAATCTCCATCAGCTAGGAACATATAATTCAGAACACCTAAGTTTATGTGGGATACCTGAATCAAACCACCAGATTGTGCTCCTCACCCCTGTAAATTTTGGAAGTGGCCAGGACCATGCAAACCACTCTGAGGCAAACATGAAAGCTTTTATTTGGGAAAGCATGAGATGCCAGGGCTGATTCACAAGAGAGGAACACAGTCAACCTGAATTTTCAGGTAGTGGGCTTTATAGGGCTTGTTCAGTTGGGGAAGGTGAAGAAGGAAAGAAAACTCATTTGTTAAGTTAAATAGAAAAGTTCCTTTGGGGAGATCATTACATTAACCATTTCAAATAGCTGAGGTGTGACACCAGAGCAGTGACCATGTAACTTATGAGATCCGGAAGCAGGAAACCATGACCTAGGCCATTGTTAGACAAGGAGGGCATACCACTAGGTGGTTTCTTGAGAAATGTCAATAATCCACTTTCCTATGCCTCTGTCACCAATCTTCTGTCCTTGGTGACTCCATCTTGGAGCCTGTCCAGAACTAACATTCCAGCCTATGGTTAATGATAAGGGAAGATGGTTAATTTCTGTAATATCTTCATACTGAACACAAGGGCAATTAGTTCTTTTGGGCAAGGCTGGATAATGTGGTTGATGGGTCTCCCTTTAGAGCAGGAGATGAGGAGGAGGGATCTCAGTGATTAGAGTCATATTGGAGATAGAGGAGGGACAGGTCAGTAAAAGCTGGTAAGTACACATTGAGAGGAGTTTCTAGTAGTGGGGAAATGTTGTTTAATAGGAAGGGTCATCCATACATGATTTCAAAAAGGCTAAGGAAGGAGGAGGCCAGAGGAGTAGCTCTGATTCAGGCTAAGGCAAGTGGGAGGAGCTGGGGCCAGGAAAGGTGAAGTTCAGAAGTCAGTTTAGACAGGTAAGTTTTGAAAATAGAATTTTTTCTTTGTTGGGAGCTATGAACCAAACCTTGGCCATGTTAACAGAAACTGCCATATAGCAAGTTAAGTTTCTACTTCCTCACCTAATACTCAACGACCAGAAACAATGGGATCGTACACCTGGCTAAACAGTCCCCCATTCTGGCGGTAGCTGATGAAGAAACAAAGGCATTGCTGTTTAACCAGTAACTCTGTGATCTTTGCTTTAACTATGTCACCTTCCCCCTATAACTCCTTGCCCTGACCACATCCCCTTCCCCCTACAATCCTATATAAACATACGTGGAAAAATAAAAATTTTGAGGCCTTGAAAAACACCTAGCATGGTCTCCTTCTTGTGTCTGTTTGCCTTTTTTCACTCAGGTTAGCTTCTCCTTGGGTCCTTGCTCAACTCCCCACTGGCCAGGGCAGTTCTTTAAGCCTATGGGGGGAGAGGACAGTGAGTTGTTGCCCAAAAGCGAATTTCTTTGCCTCTTGGGCCAGAAGAGCAGCTGCAGCAAAGGCACATAGACATGGTTGCTAACTCTGGACAAAGCATTTTAGTTGTTTAGAAAGATAAGTTACAGGGGCAAAGGATGGACCCTTCATATGGCCCAGAACTCCCACTACCAGATCCCCTTTCTGTGGAATAAAGAAGACAAGGCTGCTGAAGCTCTGGATGTACAAGGACTGGAGCTTCTAAAAGGGCATCATGCAGGCAGGAGAAGCAGCATCTGTTTCTGACATAGGGTTTAGGGGTTCATGAAGGTCCCCCTTAGCTTTGTCATAAAGGGGATTTTCCAGGAGGGCAAAGTTTGGAATCCACATTATAAGGAACCCAGTAAAGCCAAGAAAAGAGAGGATTTCCTTCTTAGTGGTAGGCAGGGAGAGGGAGTGAAGATCTTTTTTGTTGTGAGTTGTGTGACGTGGGGTAAGGAGAAAGCCCAGGCACCTAACTTGGGTTAAAGATATTTGAGGTGCTTTTTTTGTTTTTGGAAACTTGATATCCCATAGGTCCAAGGAAGTTAAGAAGTTTGTTGGCATGTAGTTTAGATAGAGAAAGAGAGGGTGAACAGAGCAGAAGATCATTTACATATTGTAAAAGTGTGCTAGGTGACATATCCAGGGAAAGAACTTGACCAAATATGTGGGGGGCTGTCTCTAAAACCCTGGGGAAAGACAGTCCAGGTGAGTTGAGAGGCAGTATGAGTATCAGGACCCTCCAAGCTGAAGGCCAAAAGATTGCAAGAATTGGGGTAGAGGGGGGTGGAGAAGAAGGCATCTTTGAGGTTGAAAAATGAAAAATGAATAGTGGAGGAAGATGTGAGAAAGGAGAGTATAGGGGTTGGGGACTACTGGGTAAATGGACATACCAGCAGCATTGACTATACACAAATTTTGTATTAAGTGGTAGGTCCCATCAAGTTTGATAACAGGCATGATTAGAATATTGTAAGGGGAATGAGCAGGGTGAAAGAGCCTGCTTGGAGCAAGCATAAAATAATAAGTTTGAGTTCTTAGCAATGTTTAAGTGAGAGTGGGTATTGAGGACAGCAGGGAAAGGATGTAGGTTCTTTGAGTATGATTAGGACAGGAATATGCTGAGAGGCTAGTGCCAGCAAGGAAGTGTCTCACACCTCGGATCAACCTCAGAGACAGGGAGGGGGAAACTTGGATCCTTTGTAAAGGAGGGGGCTAGCATGAGGAGGAAGACAGTGTATGAGCAGTAAGTCAGGGAAAGAGAAAGTTTTTGCATGAAATCTCTCCAAGCAGGGAACAGAACAAGAGGGTATCATGAGAAATGAATGAGAGAGGAGACTGTCCCAGACTACACAGCGTAAGGGGTGGGGGGGTAATACATGGGAAGTGAGATAGGCCATCAATACCTGACACAGAGATGTGCGAGGGAAGTCTTACCAGAGTAGGATGGCAGGACTGACCAACTGGCCACTGTAACAAATGAGAGGCCTTCTTGCCAGTTGGACTGTGACCCTGGGCTTGTCCATTCTGATATGGAGAGTGTTGGTGGGGGCCAAGGTCCTAGGGTGCTGTCAATCTTTGGCTACCAGGCCCAGAAGATCAGCAATTGGCTCTCATGGGGTATAACAGGAAGGGGCTGTCCTACCTTGTAGAGGCAAAGAAGGACAGTCAACCTTCCAGTGTTCAGTAAATCCCCAGTGAGGACAGGGTCCTGGTGTTAGGTGTGGGTTGTGGCAGGCTTTTGCACAGTGACCAGTGTGGCCACACTTGAAGCAGGGTCCTCGTGGTGAGCATTGCAGCCCCATTGTCTTCTTTGGAGGAGGGCTCAAGGCCACAGCCAGGAACTGGAACTGCTGTCTGTCTCTGGACACTCTCTCAGTCTGTTTCTTGTCCTCTATGTTATTAAAAAGGTTAAATGCTAGGTCAAGAAGATCTCCCTGAGGGGTTGGAGGGCCCTTTTCTAAACATTTAAGTTTTCATTCCTGATGTCAGGGGCAGATTGAGACAGTAAATGGGTATTGAGAACTACATGCCCTCTTGGGAAGCAGAGTTGAGGTGAGTATTTTGGGTAAGTGCTTCATTAGGCCTCACATAAACTCAGCTGGATTTTCATTAGGCATCTGAGTAAGCATCCAGAGTTTGACAAACTTATGAGATACCTTCTGGAGGCCACCCAGGAGGCAGAGAACCATTCTATCATGGGCAGCCCATCAGAGGGGAAGTTAGTGGGAGCATGGTATCCCCAGATATGATCCTCCCTAGGGACAGCAAGCATCCCCACTGAGAAAGTGTTATCATTTAAGTGAGTCTCATTAGCTTGTGCCTGAGAAGCCTCCCAGATGTGCCCTCATTCATCAGGAGTGAGAGTGGAGGAAAGAACTACAAAGATTTCATGTCAGGTAAGGTCATAGTCCTGCGTAAGGTAGCAATTTTTTTTTTTTTTCTTTCAGTATAGTGTGTTGGATCAGTGATGAAAGACCTTAGACGTTTTTCATTCTAGGATAAATCAGACATGGAAAAAGGAACATACATGAACGTGAACAATTCCTTCCATGCCTGTAACCTCATGTAAAGGGTACATTCTGTCCTTGAGAGAATGCTAGGCAGGAGGGTAAAGAGGAGGCAAAGAAATGGCAGATGGTGGTGGTTGTGGGCACAGAGGCAGAACAGGAGACAGATGAAGCTGTTGGGACCAGGTCATCTATGGTGTCCAGGTTAAAAGTAGAAGGTGAGGATGAATATGGGAGAGGGGTTGAATGAGAGCTCATTTCTGAGACCTTGGCTAGAAGAACCTGGTGAGAAGAGCAGATAGACAAGAGAGAGAGAGAAAGAGAGGGAATGAGAGTTGTACACAGAGTTATTAATGCCTGAATATAGAGTATTTTGGACCACCTGCCTCTACATTGGCAGAAGCATTCTAAATCAGTGAGAATTTGTAAATCAAAAGTACCATTCTCAGGCCATTTCAACCCATTGTCCAGGTTATATTGTGGCCAGGCAGAGTTCCAGAGAAAGATCAGATGATGAGGTTTGATGTCTTCCAAGAGTCATAGAGGCTTTAAGTTCTTAAGAAGACAGAGAAGGAGCAAAGAAACCAGGGCTTAAGCTGGATTTACACAGAACACCAATATGACCCCCTGGCCCATTAAGGCGAACAGAGCCTGTACCTCCCACACGGCCAGAAACCATACAGGTTGCAATTGTTAGCTATTTACCATGTTAGTGGGCAAGGTGGGAGACTATGCTCCCAATGGAGTAAGCAGCTGGCAGTGAAAGATGAGACCTTAGGAGGTAGAGGGAGAGGAGGGAGAATGTTCTGAGATGGTCCAACTGAACCAAAAAGTGCCCTCTAGGGTATGGTAGACTGGAGTGCAAGAGACTCAGGTTATTGAAAGTGGGTCTTTTTTGAGACCTGGGGATGGGGCCCAAAAGGGGGAGAGGGGTGTAGCATGGTGTTCCAACACAGCTTCCATGAGGAGGGACTAAACCAAAGAGCAGCCTGACCGAAGAGGGACACTTCCTGAGAAGGGGGGGGAGAGGAAGACGGGAAGAAGAGTGAGGTTGAATTGTGATGGGTGTGAAAGCCAGTATCAGGCAGAGATAATCCAAAGCCTTCAGAGTATCAATGACAGCTCAGTGGTCTACTCAGGTGAAAGGAGGTCTGGCCACCAAAGAGGGCAACCAGAAGCCACCTATCCAAGTCAGGGCACCAGATGTAAGGTTTGGGAGTGATCAAGATCAGGCAAACCACTCTGAGGCAAAGATGAAAGCTTTCATTCAGGAAAAACATGAGCTGCCAGGGCTGAATCACAAGAGAGGAGCACAGCCAACCTGATTTTTCAGGTAATAGGCTTTATAGGGCTTTATCAGTTGGGGGAAGGTGAGGATGGAAAAAGAACTGATTTGTTAAGTTGAGTAGAAAAGTTCCTTTATGGGAGATCATTACATTAACCTTTTGAACTAGCTAAGGTGTGACATCAGAACAGTGACCATGTAACTAATGAGATAAGGGGGCATAAACCATCACCTGGTAGGCAATGAGGGTGTAATCACTGGGTGATTTCTTGAAAAATATGGATAATCCACCTTCCTATGCCTCTGTCACCATTCTGCTGTCCTTGGCAACTCCATTTTAGGAGCCCGTTCCAAACTAACAGCCCCCTTAAGCTGATAACAATACATAATATGAAATGCAATGCATTCATCCAACTTTAAAAGTCCCAATTTTTTTTTTTTTTTTTTTGGTTTGTTGAGGTAGGGTCTCACTCTAGCCCAGGCTGACCTGGAATCCACTATGGAGTCTCAGGGTGGCCTCAAACTCATGGCAATCCTCCTACCTCTGCCTCCCGAGTGCTGGGATTAAAGGCGTGCGCCACCACGCCCGGCTTTTTTTTTTTTTAAATCAATCCCAATGATGTTCATACATCCCCATAGTCCAAGATCTTTTAACTGACCCATAATACCAAAAAAAAAAAAAAAAAACCCAAACACATAATGTTGCAGAATAAATATTCACACTGCAAAAGATGGCATTGTGTATAGCAAAGAAATATTCAACCAACACAAGATTTAGACAGGGCAAATATCAAAGTCTGTAGCTCCAAGTCTAGAAAATCTAGCCAGTGACAAGTCACCATGTCCAGTAATTTTAACCAGCAGCAATTATCTGGAGTTCCAATTCCACCCACCAAGCTAGACTACTCACAGTCATGGAAAACATCATCTGGGCCTGGCAGCTGTTCAGCAGCCATCATGTAGTTCCGGGATCTCCACTGCAACCCATCGTTCATCCTCATGGCTCCATTGGGTTTTCATGCAGGCATCCAGCAAACCTGCTACACACTGCCCATGGCCTTTTCCAAAACACAAGACAGTGTTGAAAATTCAATGACCCATTCTTTCCTGCATTTCTTATACTCCATAATACAAGGTGGGGTGCCAATTTGTTAAACCAGGGGGGAGTAAAGAAGACTCTGAAGATCAGTACATTCCTTCAGCATTCAGACCTCTTCCAAAGACTCTCTATTCTTTCTGCTGTGTCAGTGTGGGTCAGATGGCCAAATCTCAATAGTTGTAATCACTCAATTGCAGCTGAATGGGCAGATGTTTAAGTGAAAATATTTCATTTTTTGCCATATCCCTCTACTCACACCAGTCCATTTCTATGTAAAGCAACCCTGCATAAATTCTCAAGACATGGGCATAACAGCAAGCCTCTCACACAAACTGCTTCTAGCCCAGCCTAGGCAAGCTTTTTCTTGCCCTCAGGAGCCAGTCCTCACAGGCCATGGTTCTTACTGCATTCAGGTTTTTCAACTCTGACCAGAATAGGCTATCAATCTGTACTAACAGCACTGCAAGGCATCTCTTAGGTCAAGGTTTCAAATCTTTCCACATTGCTCTTGAAAATTAACTCCAAAAAGCCAAAGCAACACAGTAAGGCATCCATCAGCAATGATACTGTTGGTACTGGTTTAATGTTGCAGTCAGCTTCACATTGCTGGAGGAAATGTGAAATAAAAAGAGCAGCTTTTGGGGGAAAAGGGTTTATTTTGATTTACAGACTCCAGGGGAAACTCCATGATGGCAGGGGAAAATGGTGGCATGAGCTGCGTGTGGACATCACCCCCTGGCCAACATAAGGTGGACAATAGCAACTGGAGAGTGTGCCAAATACTAGCAAGGGGAAACTTGCTATAATACCCATAAGCCTTCCCCCCCAAAATATACTGCTTCCAAGAGACATTAATTCCCAAATCTCCATCAGCTTGGAATCTAGCATTCAGAAAATCAGAGTTTTGAGGGACACTTGAATCAAGCCACTACAGCACCCAATGGTGCTAAGGTACCAACTTTGGCCTTGACTACACCTAGGACAAATTTAAAAAGGTACACTCTGGAAGGCTAAAATACAAAATATGGTATCAAATTTATATTCTTGATACTTCTGTGAATATCTCATCTGTTTTACAAGCCATACAGAAACAGACTCAGGTCATGTCAGACACTACTGTGCCTTTCAATGAACAGTTCTGGAAAATAATCTTACCCACCTCATGTTTAGATGGTGTAGAGACAATCCAACTCCATCTCCCTTGGTTCCCCCAAATACTTCCCAAGACCTTCAGTTCCACAAGATGGACAACCCTAAATGTGACCAGTTTGCTATCTGCTCACTTCTCATTAACTCCAGTATTAGTCAGGGTTCTCTAGAGGAACATAAGTACTAGAATGAATTATATTAAAAAGGGAATTTAGAGGATTAGTTTATGGTAGTCCAATAGCAGTTGCAGGCTCACGAATCAAAGTACCCAGTTGCTGCTCAGTCCACATGGCTGGAAGCTTCAGTAGTCCCAATCTGGCACTGAAGGCCTGGAGGCTTCCCGAGGGACCACTGGGTTTCCCTCCACATGGGTCTTCAGTTGACACTGGTGTTCAGTCTGCGCTTGTCTCAATCCATACTTTAAGGTATCAAACAGCTCCAGCAGCCAAGGGGGAAGGAAGAAGGGGCTCTTTACACCCACAGATTCCTTATATAAAGTTCCCCTCTTAGTGGGGCCACCCACACTGGGTAATGACTGCATTCCATCCATACACTTTCTGGGTCCTTTATAATAGTTCCCCTCTTGGGGAGAGATTCTCTAACTGCCATGAACAACTTCATGCCCCATTCAACAGGAACTAGTTCACAATATGACAGCATTGCTCCTTGTCCTCTAACGCAGTTAGAGTGTCTTCCCATGAGAGGGGAGAAGGAGAGGGAGGTACAGTAGGGTGACTGGACCCCTAAAGGTAAAAAGGGAAGGAAAATTTTCACATGCTAGAAATTAATGATCTGACTTTTCATCTCTTGTCTAGTTCCCTAGAGACCTACTTTTTTCACAATCAGGAACACCTCCTGGGAGAGAGAGCTTCCATAGGATTTAAACATTGTGGTTGGTGAAGTACAGGCCCTAGAACTTGGTGCCAGAACTAATCTCTTCCTGAGACAGCCCCTAGCCCTAACCAACCAGCTGGGCCTCTGGTTCACCTTAGCTGGAAGACAGCTCATCCCCATATGGCCATAGATACCTTTGGAAGGGGAAGGCAGGCTCTCTGATCACTTGGGGAGTTCCAGCTGTGGGTGACTCAGCTGTGCCCCTAGCCCTTACCTTCTTCATGAGTTCTTGATCTCCTGTAGCTCCTCACATGGAAGGAGCTCCTTGAACTTTCTTTTCTTTTCTTTTTCTTTTCTCCTGAACCTCCACATGGGATATCTAGCCATGTGGATGCCTTTCTTTGCACTGTACTTCCCTCAATAAATATAATAATTTAATAATTATCCTTCTCAGTCTTTTTTATTCAGTTCTTTCATTAAAATTAAAAGAAAACCTAGGATTTGGGGTTCAAGGGCTTTTCTGGACCCTTAGAACCCTGTTACAATTCCAATACAGAAATGGTATCATTCCAATTTTATTGTTGTAAGGTTGAGGAGTGACCAAGATAGTGGAGAGCACTCTGAGGCAAAGATGGAAGTTTTTATTTGGGTAAAACACATGAGCTTCCAGGAGTGACTCTCAAGGGTGGAGCAGTCAGCTTGGGGTTACAGATAGTGGGCTTTATAGGCTCTTCAGTTGGGGGAAGGTGAGGAAGGGAAGAAAATTTTTTTGTTGGGGTAGTAAATCTCTGTTCTTTACATTAGCCATAGGGTGACATCAGAAGTGACCTGGTGAGAGATAAGGAGGCAGTAAATCTAGACCTGGGGCATCATTAATGGTTGGGCAATTAATTGAGGAATGTGGATGATCCATTTCCTTATCTCTGTTGCTGTCCTGCTGTAACCCTATTCTGTCCTGACCTTCTGTTAATGATAAGAGTCACAGATTAATTTTTTATGTTGACCCTAAGGGTGCTGAGTTCTTATGCTCAGAGAGAAGAGGTTGGATAATGCAGTTGGTGGGTCTCTCTTCAGGGCAGGTGATGAGGAAGAAGTTTTATGTTGGCTAGAGGTGCCAGAGAGGTGAGATCGATAGTGCCAGTGTAGCATGTTGTTATGATTTGGTTCTGAGTGAAGCAAAGACTTATCCCACACTATCCCTGCAGTGAGATGGTTTCAGGGCAGTCAATGGCAGACACCTGTTATAGAGAAGGTGAGGGAGATGGGCTCTGTGCACCTCATGAGAAGACATAAGTGAGAATAAAGGAGCCTGTTACTCTTGTCAAAATGCCAGGTTTAAAGAGAGGATGGGTTTCAGAGGGGAGATAGAAAGCTTGGGGCAAGTGAGAGGAGGCAGAGGGGCATTTTGGGGTCAGGTGAAGAGTAGGAACACAAAAGAGTTTAAGTGTGAGAGTGTCCATTGGGGTTGCAGTGCACATAACCCTGGATGAGATAGGGTAAGGGCTAAGGAAGGAGGGGTTCTGAGGAATAGCTCTGATTCTGGCTAAGGCAAGTGGGAGGAGCTGGGGTCAGAGTAGGTGAAGTTAACCAGGAACAGGCAGAGGCAGAAGGCATGAGTTAATGTTAGTTTAGTATTGTAAATCAGCATCAGACAGGGGAGCCTATTAGTCTGACTCATTGTTTATATTGTAGATATATTTTTCTCATTGGGTGATTAAGACCATGTAGGCTATCAGAATTAACTGTATACTTTGGAGGTCAATAATGGCGCTGGGGCTGGAGAGATGGCTTAGTGGTTAAGCGCTTGCCTGTGAAGCCTAAGGACCCCGGTTCGAGGCTCGGTTCCCCAGGTCCCACGTTAGCCAGATGCACAAGGGGGCGCACGTGTCTGGAGTTCGTTTGCAGAGGCTGGAAGCCCTGGCACGCCCATTCTCTCTTTCTCTCCCTCTATCTGTCTTTCTCTCTGTGTCTGTCGCTCTCAAATAAATAAATAAATAAATAAATTAATTAATTAATTAATTAATTAAAAAAAATAATGGCTCTGTAGGAGAGACTTTCAAGGACCTGTGAGGAGTTCTATGACTCTCATCTGCTATAAGTCAAGTGCTGACCAAGTGGCCCTCCCTCTTATGGAAAGCCTGGAGGACTGATTTCCCTCCAATGTGAGTCTCCTGTTGCAGATACAGTGACTTGGATTCCTTTCTGGGTCTCCACATCCTTTCTGATCAAGAAGATAGGTAACTTAACAGAGGCTAGATGTTCACGTGCCCCATCATCTCCTGTGGCCTTTTGATGTGGATGCAGGAACCAAAATATTGGTTATCCTTTTAGCTCCAATGTTTTCAATTGATTTTGGCTTTTACATATGGTTATTACTCATAGAGACTGTACATATCTGATTAGCAAAACAGATTAGTTAAAAAGTATGCAGAACATATCTGATAAGCCAAGCAGATCTGGTATGAGAATGACAAAATAGTTTAAAATCATTCTGATTAATATTTAAGTTTAGCTGTCATGTGACAGAGTAAACTATATCTGGGACATAGAAAGCATACACATTTTATCTTTTAAGTATCTGTCAGTTATAAGTATAGGCAAAACATTTTAGTGGCCCTGAAAACAATATTTTTATCAATTATTTTATCAATAACTTTAAGGCAGTTGATTAAATCTAGAAATTGTATGCCAGACAAAAGACAAGACAGTATAAAAACTTAGCATCTGTGTGTGAAAACAACTTTGGTTTGTCTGTATACCAATGTAAGTACCAATTACCCCCCAAACTGGAACTAGAACAGCAATTTAAAAGATTTTTTTGAGGGGGGGGAAACATGTCTTAAATATGAATATTTCTATAAGCAATGAACTTAAGATGTCAGAAATGAGACAAGTGAAATCTTGACTGAGACTGATTATATATAGCTCAAGAATAAAATAAAACTTGGTCATTGTTAAGTTAAGCAAGCCTGTATTAGAGACAATATGACAGACACAAAGCAATTTCTTAAATAAGTACCTTTTACCATTGAACAATTTTAAGGCTTAATTAAAGAAATATTTATGACTTTTACATAAAGCTTAGAAAAAACTATATTAACATTGTTTGTATACAGTAGATTCCTCTAAGACATGGGGAACCTTTTCAGTTTTTCTAAGAACGAAATCGCAGTAAGTTACTTCTTAAAAATATCTATTTATTTGTTTATTTATTTATTTATTTGAGAGAGAGAGGGAGAGAGAGAGAGAGAGAAACAGACAGAGAGAGAGAGAGAGAGAGAAAATGGGTGTACCACGGCCTCCAGCCACTGCAAATGAACTCCAGACATATGCTCCCCCTTGTGCATCTGGCTAACATGAGTCCTGGAGAGAGTTGAACCGGGGTCCTTTGGCTTTGCAGGCAAACGCCTTAACCACTAAGCAATCTCTGTAGCCCAATAAGTTACTTTTTTAAGACTTAGATTATAACTTCAGTGATAATCATCTAGCAAAATCAGCTTGAACAAGATAAGAACCATCTTAAAATTACAGAGTTTTAGTCAGGCATGATGATGTATGCTTAATTGATAGCTAAACATCATGGACTTTGTATAAACCAAATTACAATATTCTGATATCTGGAAAAGTCTGATATGAACAAAAATTAGAGTTTACAAAGTTAAGGCATATGAGGCTACAGAGAATAAACTATGAACAAAATATCTGCTGACAGAATTTAAAATAAACAAGAAATCTATATTATGTAGTAACATTTTTGGCTTACATATGAAGACATGAAAAATTTTATAAGTTTTAAAGTTCATCGGAGGTGGAACACCTTTATTTAGTATATATTTTTATGAGAAGATTTAGCACTTTTAAAAGCTAAATAAGATGTATATCCAATCTATAAGTCAGTTTTGGAAATTATTTTAGTTATATTTAACATACCCAAAGAATAGAGGAACTGGATTAAAGTGCCATGATCTAATAAAAAAGGAGACAAGTCTCATGGATAAGAGAGGGGATGAGCATGTCAGGGCCACTTGCCACTGCAAATGATTTCCAAAATAACTTTCAAATATATGTTTCACTATGTGCATTTGGCTTTGCAAATAACCACCTTTAACTGTTGAGCCAAAATGAGATATTTTTAATCTCTTAACATATGCACATTTTATGACACAATCTTTAACTCTTTGAACCTTAACCAACTCTATAATTCTGCCTATGATGATTTGGTAAACTTGTTCAGTAATGACATAAATTAAAATTAAAGTATGAAGACTGTTGGAGGAATTGAGGAATTACATCTTAAATCACAACATAATTTTTAGAATTTATTTTTTTTACTGTTTACCATGAGGTAAATAGTTTTCAAGTGTGTGGCAGATAAATATTATTTAATGTTTTAAATGTGGTCTATCTACTTTAAAAAAAAAAAAAACAGGGGAAAAAAGAGTAAATAGTTCTTCTGTGAGATTTTTTTCTTTTTCTTTTTTTTTTTTGCAGGGGGCAGGGTTTTAGATACAATAACCCTGGGAGAGAATTAAATATTAAGTCAATTTTAACCTTAAGATTTAGTGAAAATGCTGACAAATAGAGCTGAAGTGATGGCTTAGTGGTTAAGGCATTTGCTTGCAAAGCCAAAGGACCCTGGTTCGACTCTCTCCAGGACCCACATAAACAGATGCACAAGGAGGCACATGCATCTGGAGTTTGTTTGCAGTGGCTGGAGGCCCTGGTGCACCCATTTTTTCTCTTTCTCTCTCCCTCCCTTCTTCCCTCCCTCTTTCTCTCTTTCAACTAAATAAATGAATAAAATATATTTTTAAAAAATGTTGACAAACAGGGCTGGAGAGATACCTTAGCGGTTAAGTGCTTGCCTGTGAAGCCTAAGGACCCCAGTTCGAGGCTCGATTCGCCAGGACCCACATTAGCCAGATGCACAAGGGGGTGCACGCATCTGGAGTTCGTTTTCAGTGGCTGGAGGCCCTGGTGCGCCCATTCTCTCTCTCTATGTCTGCCTCTTTCTCTCTCTGTCTGTCTCTAAAATAAATAAAATAACAACAACAACAACAACAAAATGTTGACAAACAGAGGAACCTAGTTAACTTGGTTGGATATTCTAAATTCAGTCTTTCATAACCATTATTATGACCAGATTAACATCAATGAGTTAAAGTTGGGGCTGGAGAGATGGCTTAGTGGTTAAGTGCTTACCTGTGAAGCCTAAGGACCCCAGTTTGAGGCTTGATTTCCCAAGACCCACGTAAGCCAGATGCACAAGGGGACACATGCATCTGGAGTTCGTTTACAGTGGCTGGAGGCCCTGGCGCACCCCTTCTCTCTCTCTCTCTCTCCCTCTCTTTCTCTGTCGCTCTCAAATAAAAATAAACAAAAAAAAATGGATTAAAGTTAAGTTTACAATGTGAATACCATTAGCATCCTGCTACCAGCCAGGGCCATACTTTGTTAGTCTGATGTAAGCCCTAGAGTAAGTCATTTTATATCTCAAGAAGTCTGTAATCTGATTAAGTACTTTGTCTTTAACTTGTTTAAGCTTATTTATATCTCCATCTACATACTTTGCTCATGCCTTCATCTACACACTTTTACCTTTCAATCCATGTAACCACTCTATAACTGTTTTTTTCATCAAACATTTAACATTCAACATATAAAGTTTTCTTTCCAGTTTATCTTCTTAGTTCATCTCATAACTACCAACAAAAACTTTTATTGTTCTTACCATAACACTTTTTAAAAAAATTCTTCATAGTCTTTAACAATTTATTTATTTATTTATTTATTTGAGAGCAACAGACAGAGAGAGAAAGAGGGAGACAGAGAGAGAAAGTGGGCATGCCAGGGCCTCCAGCCACTGCAAGCAAACTCCAGATGTGTGTGGCTCCTTGTGCATCTGGCTAATGTGGGTCCTAGGGAGTCAAGCCTCGAACCGGGGTCCTCAGGCTTCACAGGCAAGTGCTTAACCATTAAGCCATCTCTCCAGCCCACCATAACACTTTTAATATAACCACTTTCCCCCTCAAAGGGCCTTTTGAAATAACTTTTTTAAAGAAAGATTTATTTATTTTTGGTTTTTCAAGGTAGGGTCTCACTCTAGCCCAGGCTGACCTGGGATTCACTATGTCGTCTCAGGGTGGCCTTGAACTCACAGTGATCCTCCTACCTCTGCCTCCTGAGTGCTGGGATTAAAGGTGTACCCCACTATGCCTGGCTTAAGAAAGATTTTTTTAAAGATCAGATTTAACTGATGCTACTTAACCAGAACAAACATAGATTTTGGAACTTTGTTTTTTATAGTTTTCCTGAAACACATTTTTTTTTAAATGAAAGCAAATTTAAACATTATTAGAAATTTTAGAATTTTTTTTTTTTACTTATTTAGTATCAAGTGCTTCTAAATTTAAACATAAATCCTAAGGCTATTGTCTGTTAGTAGTTCCATATAAGCATAGAAATATAAAGTCAATGTAAAACAGTTACACATTTCTTATAAGAACTCCCCATAGTGACTTGGCAGTCATTCATCATCATGCTGGGGTCTGGATCCTGAGATTCCCTGTGCTTGCAGTTCACTGGTTCTGTAAGGCAGGGAAGCTAAGTATGAACCATTTTATTCCCCTAAATTCCAGGGAGAGTTCCCTCAGGGCTATCAGCTGCTTTCTGATCCTGCCATTTTGCAACTCTTTAAGAGTAGGAGAATCTTGCATTTTTTGCCTATGATCTTAATTATTTTTAGTGGTTCTTCTGGGGGACACTCAACAGTAGAAATTGGCTATGCCATTTAGTACAGTGGGCTTGGTGGAAAACATCCCCATAATGAAATGGCCCTGCTCAGAACAGAAATCATTCTGTTGCCTAGGGCTGTGAGCCACATACATAGTCACACACACATTCATTTTAAGTACACTTTTCATATAGACTCTAGACAACCATTTCTCCTTCATATAACCATTCATTCATTCGTTCAGAATTTATGCATTCCCATTTTAAATTTCTATTTGTTTTTCACAACTCTAGAGATTAAAATCAAACCTTATTACCACGCAGGGTATCAGGAGAGGCTGAGGGAGCCAGAGGAGCTGATGGGGCAAGGTCCTCCATGGTGTTGGGGTCAAAAGCAGAGGATGAGGATAGGCTAGAAGGGCTAGAAGGACCTGGTAAGCAAAGCAGGTAGAGCAGAGAGAAGGCTGTGTAGGATGAAAATAGGGTATTTTGGCCCATTTGCCTCTACATTGGCAGAAATTTGTTTTAAATCAGTGAGAATTTGGAAATCAAAAGTATCATTTTTAGGCCATTTGGACCCATTGTCCAGCTTATGTATGTGGCCAGGCAGAGTTGCAGAGAAAAAGTAAGATGTTGTCCAAGAGTTGTAGAGGCTTTAAGTTCTTAAGGAGACAGGGAAAGAACAAAACAAGGGTGAAAGAAAAATAAACCAGAGCTTAAGCTGGGTTTACACAGAACACCAATATGAACCCCCTGGCCCATTAGGGTGAATGGGGCCTGCACCTCCCACATGGGCAGTGAGAGACCAAGGAGAAGTAACGTGCTGCATCTGGCTTCTGTGACCTCGCTTAGTGGCTGCACAGTGGTGCTGCCATTTAAAGTCAGACAGCCATTTTGACTCAGATGAGGAACTAGCTGACTAATGTGCTATTTTTGCTTCTGTATCTGTGCTTGCTTAGCTATATCCCCCCGCCCCCTTGATTCCTGGGAAGCCTCCACTTCAAGGACATTCCAGAGATACCTAGCCATGGAGGCACTGGCCTCTCTTGCAAAAGATAAGTTCTGCAAACAGCTCTTGCAATAGGTTCTGCAAACAAGTTACTACCTAAGATAAGTAGGCTGGAGTTCCCATGCGCACCCTCTCTGAAATTCCCATGTGCCCCCTCTTAGAACCAATCATTAAAAAAAAAGTCACAATATGATGTTACCTTTCCCTTATAAACCCCTTTCCTCTGAGGGTCGGGTCTCTCCCACTACCACTGTGCTGGACTGTGTGGACAGAGCCCAGGCCTAGGCTTGCAATAAAGAAACCTGTTGCTTTTACATTTGAGTGTCTTGGCTTCTGTGTCGGTTCTCTGGGTGACTCCTGGGTACCCGGGGGACTTGGCTCCTGGTCAGGGGTCTTGGCACAACATCTTGGGGGCTCATCTGGGATTCCCAGAGACCCCCCAACGAACCCGAGACCCCTAAGGTTTCTTCTCCGACCAGTCAGTAAGTATTCCACTTGAGTGCTCTCTTTTTCCTTTTACTCAGTAGGCTAGCCGCATCTGTTTTCTGATCAGGTCATTCATTCTGGTGGACACACTGTAAGGACAGACCTGGAGGAGGCAAGAGACGTCCTGCCCCCTCATCTGAGTGGGGGCTCTGTCCCTGAGAATAGAGCAAACCTGCTGGGGACACCTGCTCCCATCCATACCGTGTTTGGCATTATTGAGCCATCCCCTAAGGACTCAGACTCTTCTGGCCACCATGGATCTATAGCATGCACATCTGTTTTTTTTGGCCCTCTGTGTCTGTGTAATACTTGTGTCTTGTCATTGCCCTAATCCTATGGACGTTCCTCCCCTGACTCAATAACATGGGACAGATTCCTTCCTCCCCTTTAGGATTCTGCCTCCACACTGGAAGGACATCAAAGCAGTTGCCCATAACAATGGGGTAAACGTTAAAAAAGACAGATGGCTTACATTTTGTTCCTCTGAATGGCTTGCTTTCAATGTAGGATGGCCACCAGAGGGGACCTTTCACCTAAATACTGTACTTGAGGTTGAAAAAATTGTTTTTTGCCCTAGGAGTGGACACTCTGATCAAATCCCTTATATTGTGACCTGAAGGAACCTGACAGAAGAGCCTCTCTCTTGGGTGAAGTCTTTCCTCCCTTCCTCACCCCCTCCTTTACAGGTGTTGGCAGTTACACACAAAAGAGGCACCAAGCCCACTGCTGAAGCCTCAGCCCCAATTCTTGCAGGGGGCACTGAAGAAGCAGATACCTTTCCCCCACCCCATGCTAGTCTGCCTCCTCTCCAACCTCCAGCAGAAGCACAGGCCCCTGCCGCTCCTCCTCCCAACCCAGAGGGTCCAGCACAAGCCATGTGGAACTGGAGGGCAGCCACCCCACAAATCCCGGGTGTCTCCGTGGCTCTGCTGCTCCATCCAGCTGGACCCATTGATGAGGATGGAAACCAGCCCTTCCACTATTGGCCCTTTGCCACTAGTGACCTGTACAATTGGCGTTCTCAGACTGCTCCCTTCTCTGAGAACCCTAGGGGATTAATTAATCTGTTAGAAACTGTGCTTTTTACCCACCAGCCCACCTGGGATTACTGTTAGCAGCTCCTATAGGTCCTATTCACCACTGAGGAGCGGAACAGAATCATTGAAAATGCCCGCAAACTTGTCCCAGGGCCATTGGGAGACCCCACCCCTGACCAAGCTATTATTGACAGTTACTTCCCAACTTCCCACCCCACTTAGGATTACAACATGGTACAAGGTAAGGAGAGACTCCTAGTCTATCGCCAGACTCTATTGGCAGGTCTCAGAGCAGCAGCCAGAAAGCCTGCTAATATGTCTAAGGTATATGACATCAGACAGGGACCTGATGAGAGTCCAGCTGCTTACCTAGAGAGACTTCAGGAAGCCTTTTGTAGATACACTTCCTATGATCCTGAGCCAGGAGAGGCAGCCACTGCTGTCATATTTGCCTTTATCAATCAGGCTGCTCCTGACATTAAAAAAGAATTACAGTCACTAGAGAGACTAGGGGAAAAGAACATTAGAGAACTAGTTGCAGTGGCGGAAAAGGTTTTTGATAGGAGAGAAAGTTCAGAAGAAAAAGAAATAAAATGAGAAAAAAGGAAAAAAGTTTAACTAAGATTTTTAGAGTTACATCAGACGAAGCACCATAAAGAACTTAAGGAAATCCTGATGGCCATGGGAAATCCTACCATCAAAGAAACCACCTATCAAAATAAAAACAATACCAGTGCAAGACCTAAGGTAGGAAAAAATCAATGTGCTTATTGTAAGGAAGAAGGACATTGGGTCAGGAATTGCCCCAAGAATAAACAGTGGGTAAACATCCTGGCATCCACACAGGAAGATAGCGACTGAGGGAGATGGGGCTCAGCCCCACTCCCTGAGCCCAGGGTAACCCTTGAAGTGGAGGGGAAAAAGATAGCCTTTATGGTTGATACTGGGGCTGAAAATTCTGTATTATTACAAGCAGAAAGACCCATGACTAAGAAAACCACATGGGTCCAAGGGGCCATGGGTACGAAACCCTATCAATGTACAACTCAAAGGACTGTTAATTCAGGCACCAACCAAGTAACCCACTCCTTCTTAGTCATACTGGAGTGCCCATACCCACTATTGGGATGTGATTTATTGTCCAAAATGAAAGCCCAAATTTCATTCTCAGAACAGGGAGCAAAAGTCTCAACAATGGGAGACACGACGTTACAAGTCCTTATGGCCACTAACCTGACAGAAGAATATAGACTTTTCCAAAAGTATGATAAAGGCCCAGAATCCTTGGACCCTTTCTGGCTGACTGACTACCCACAGGCTTGGGCAGAGACTGGCAGAATGGGATGGGCTCAACATAGCCCCCCCCCCCATACTGATAGAACTAAAACTTGGAAGCACGCCAGTCAGGGTTCGCTAGTACCCCATGTCATTAGAGGCCAAACAAGGAATTACTGCCCACATCAGGAGGCTTCTTCAATCAGGGGTCTTGAGGCCAGCCCAGTCAGCTTGTAATACTCCCCTCCTACCAGTAAAAAAAGCCCAATTCAAATGAATATCGCCTGGTATAGGACTTAAGAGAAGTTAATAAAAGAGTAATGGATATCCACCCTACAGTGCCTAACCCCTATACTCTATTGGGAAACCTAACGCCTGAACTAACTTGGTATATGGTCTTGGACTTAAAAGATGCCTTCTTTAGCCTACCTTGGCCCCACAGAGTCAATCATATTTTGCCTTTGAATGGCATGACCCAGACATTGGAATCAATGGTCAACTCATTTGGACTCGATTGCCTCAGGGATTCAAAAATTCCCCTACTATCTTTGATGAGGCCTTACATGAAGACCTATTGGACTTCTGGGTATGTAACCCAGGACTGACTTTATTACAATATGTAGGTGATCTTTTAATAGGAGCTACTGACCAAGAGACATGCCTGGTGGGGACCAGAGACCTCTTGCAGACTCTGGGTGAATTGGGATACTGTGCATCTGCCAAAAAGGCTCAGGTCTGCAGACAGTAGGTGACCTACTTGGGGTATATTCTCCGAGATGGCCAATGCTGGCTATCAGATGAACGAAAAGAAACTGTCCTTCGGATCCCAACACCAACCTCAGCCAGGCAGGTCAGAGAATTTCTTGGTACAGTGGGCTTCTGCCGTTTGTGGATCCCTGGATTCGCGGAACTGGCAAAACCTCTATATGAAGCCACCAAGGAAAACCAACCTTTCCAGTGGATGGATCATTGCCAACAAGTCTTTAAAGACCTAAAGTTACATCTTTTAGAAGCCCCTGCCTTAAGCCTCCCTGCTTTTTGTAGATGAACATAATGGGATGGCAAAGGGAGTCCTCACCCAAAGCTTAGGACCCTGGCAGCATGCTGTTGCCTAACTATCAAAGAAATTGGACACTGTGGTGGCAGGTTGGCCCCCATGCTTGAAAATTATAGCCGCTACAGCCCTTTTAGTCAAGGACACCCACAAGCTAACCTTGGGACAAAACTTAACAGTTGCAGCCTCCCATGCCATCGAAGGGGTACTGAAACAACCACCTGACCATTGGCTCAGCAATGCTCGCAAGGTACACTATAAGACCTTGCTTTTGAATCCAGCCAGAATAACTTTTCAGACTCCCACAGCTCTGAACCCTGCCACCCTGTTGCCTGACCCGGACCTGGAGACTCCTCTCCATGACTGCATGGAGATACTGGGACACGTATATAATGTGAGGCCAGATCTCAAAGACATCCCCCTAAAGGATGCTGAGGTGACCTGGTTCACGGACAGCAGCAGTTTTATCAAGGATGGACACAGGTACATGGGGCAGTGGTCACTTCGGGGACAAATGTCATTTGGGTGGAGCCCCTTCCAATAGGCACATCAATCCAGAGGGCAGAACTAATAACCCTCACTAAAGCTTTGCCACTGGGAGCCAACAAAAGACTGAACATATGCACGGACAGCCGGTATGCATTTGCTATGGCTCACGTCCATGGAGCAACATACAGAGAAAGAGGACTCTTAACAGCAGAGGGAAAGACTATAAAAAATAAACAGGAGATTCTGGACTTGCTTCAAGCCCTCTGGGGTCCTACCCAGGTGGCTATCATTCACTGCCCAGGGCATCAAAAGGGAGATGGACTAATTCCCCAAGGAAACAATCTGGCTGATCAGACAGCCAAGCAGGTAGCCCTCTCGGCTAAGGTAGCCCCTGTCTTGATTGACCCCGAAGGCAGAAAACTCCCGGATGCCCCTAAATACTCTTCAGAGGATCTTATGTGGATCAGCCAACTAAAAGGAACTAGTAAGTCAGATAACTGGTGGAAAATGGTGGATGATCACCTCATCTTGCCCCAGAAGCTGGAAAAAAAAAAATCCTAAAAAAGGTCCATCGCTCCTCCCATTTGGGAACCAAGCGAATACAAGAGTTACTAAGAAATTCGCACCTGAAAATACAGAATGCTAGCCAAATTATTGAACAAATTGTTTCCAATTGTCAACCTTGCTGTATGACTAACGCCACGACTCTCCCCTCTAATCTAGGAACCAGATTGAGGGGAACAAGGCCAGGAGCCTACTGGGAACTAGATTTTACTGAAATTAGGACTGGTAAATCAGGATATAAATATCTCTTAGTATTTGTGGATACATTCTCTGGATGGGTAGATGCTTTCCCCACTAATGCTGAGACTGCACAGGTTGTTGCTAAGAAAATATTGGAAGAAAGCCAGGCGTGCCTTTAATCCCAGCACTCGGGAGGCAGAGGTAGGAGGATCTCTTAGGCCACCCTGAGACTACAGAGTTAATTCCAGGTCAGCTTGAACCAGAGTGAGACCCTACCTCAAAAAAAAAAAAAAAAAAAATACTGGAAGAAATACTACCCAGGTATGGCTTCCCAGTCTCTTTAGGCTCAGACAACCGACCAGCTTTCATTTCACAGGTAAATCAGGGAATAGCCACTGCACTGGGGGCTAATTGGAAATTACATTGTGTTTATCATCCCCAGAGTTCAGGACAGGTAGAAAGAATGAACAGAACCCTGAAAGAGACCTTAACTAAATTGGCTTTAGAGACCGGTGCCGACTGGGTGGCTGTCCTCCCCTTTGCCCTGTTCCGAGTCCGGAACTCCCCCTATCAACTAAACCTTACTCCTTTTGAGATAATGTTTGGAGCACCCCCTCCTATTATCCCTAGTTTACAGGTTGACCTCCTGTCAGAGATAGAAGACCATGACCTGATTCAATCTCTGAAGCGCCTGCAGCTGACCCACAAGAAAATCTGGCCCCATTTAAGAGCCATCTATGAAACTGTTGCCCCCCCCAAAACCCCACAGGTGTCAACCTGGAGACAAAGTCCTTGTCAGAAGACACCAGTGGAGAACTCTAGAGCCCAGATGGAAGGGACCCTACATCGTGCTGATGACCACTCCCACAGCCATAAAGGTAGATGGCATCACGTCATGGATCTATTGGGCCCACGTAAAGGCAATGCCCTGGAAAACTGGAGACACATGGACGAGCCACCCAGACCCAGAGGATCCACTCAGACTCCACCTCCACCGAGACGTCACCTCCCAACTTCCAGCTCCTGATGCTCCTAATTGTTTGCCTCCTTTGCCAGGATGGGTATGCTACCCCCCATGAGCCTGTAAAGATTACCTGGAAGATAGCAAATATGGCAACCGGGTTAGTAATTAACCAAACAACAGGAAAACACCCCCTGTGGACCTGGTGGCCAGAATTGCAGTTTGATCTCTGCCGATTAGTGGCAGGATCTTGGGATATAGAAGACTATGATCTAGAAACAGGAGGCAGACCTGAATGTCCTAAACCAGGCCAGAGATGTCATCTCAAGGCCTCCTGGTCACCTAGAAGCCCTGGGTGCAGCCATGTAACAAAAAGGGCTGCCTTGCTAAAGACACAATTTTATGTCTGTCCAGGATCAGGAAGGACTGGGGAACAAACACATAAATGTGGGGGAGTTGACGACTATTATTGTAAAGCCTGGGGATGCGAATCCACAGGCACCATATCCTGGGACCCTCCCAACTGTGATGATCTAATCCAGATGTCACAAGTGACCCAAATCCAACTGAGTAAAAACCCCCTCCAGGGAAGGTGCTCCTCTTTTCTTTGTAACCCCGTCTGCATAAGGTTTACTGACAAAAGAAAGAAAGATAAAAACTGGGGAAAACAGAGAGCTTGGGGACTCCGACTTTACTCGTTGGGTCACCCAGGTCTTCTGTTCAGGATCCAAATGACCTACACTAGACCAGGTGTTGCTTTGGGGCCAAACTCAGTACTAAATCCTCCCCTTCCTCCCCTCCTGATGCATGCCACCCTCTTGACGCATGCGCCCAGGACCCCAACTAACGATTCTACCCAGACCTCTGGCTCTGCACCCATATCTGTTCATCCAACCCCCCCCAAAACCCATGACCTTGGTGTTATCAGTCCCCCTAAAACTCTATCACAGCTACCTAATAATCAGCTTCAGAACATGCTTTTCTTTTTCTAAATGCTTCTAGGCCAGAGTTGACAGTCTCTTGTTGGTTATGCTATGATGTAGCCCCCTTATTATGAGGCCATTGCTATACAGGGAACTTTTTCTACCACTAATGAGCCCTCTCAGTGCCGATGGACCTCAAGACCTAAAATAACCCTCCAGCAGATAACTGATGTCCAAACAGGGGAACATGCATAGGTAAAGTCTCAACTTCTTATAGCCCCCTCTGCAATCTAACCTATACTGTAAACCAGACTTCATCATACCTGGTCCCCCATAATGATACCTGGTGGGCCTGCACTACTGGCCTGACCCCTTGCCTGCACACACCAACACTAAACTTCACAGGAGACTTCTGTGTTCTGGTGAGGCTACTACCCAGAATCTTGTACCATATAGAGGAAGACTTCTTCCAAACCTATACTGGTACCTATAGCCCTCAAAGGACCAAAAGAGAGTTAGTCACCTCCATTTCCCTAAGCCTCCTGTTGGGTGCAGGGATAGCAGCTGGTATTGGGACAGGCACCACAGCTCTAGTAAAACAAGGACAGCTTTACTCCAACTTACAGGCTAGCCTCGATCAAGATATCTGAGCATTAGAAGACTCTATTACTCATTTACAGGATTCCCTGAGCTCATTAGCAGAGGCGACCCTACAAAATAGACGAGGCCTAGATATTGTTCCTTCTGCAGGGAGGACTGTGCGCCACCCTAGGAGAACAATGCTGCTTTTATAGAGATCACTCCGGTCGCATAAAGGATAGCATGGCTAAGGTTAGAGAAGGGCTAGAAAAACACCGACAGGAACAACAGGCCCAAGAAGGATGGTTTGAGTCATGGTACAATAGCTCCCCTGGTTTACTACCCTAATATCAACTCTCCTAGGGCCTCTGCTCATTCTGCTACTGCTCCTTACCTTTGGCCCTCGCATTCTCAATAGACTAGTACAATTCATAAAACTGGGCACCATTCAATTAATGGTCCAAAGAAATTGCTTCTATCAACCCTTGGCCACTAACATAGAAACAGAAATATTTGAACTCCCAAATAGGGATCCTAGATAGGTCCCCAGAGTACATAGAGAGGGGGGAAATGAGAGACCAGGGGGAAGTAACGTGCTGCATCTGGCTTCTGTGACCTCGCTTAGTGGCTGCACAGTGGTGCTGCCATTTAAAATCAGACAGCCATTTTGACTCATATGAGGAACTAGCTGACTAATGGTGCTGCTTTTGCTTCTGTATCCATGCTTGCTTAGCTATAGCCCCCCACCCCACCTTGATTCCTGGGAAGCTTCCACTTCAAGGACATTCCAGAGATACCTCGCCACAGAGGTTCTGGCCTCTTGCAAAAGAAGTTCTGCAAACAGCTCTTGCAATAGGTTCTGCAAACAAGTTACTACTTAAGATAAGTAGGCTGGAGTTCCCATGCGCACCCTCTCTGAAATTCCCACATGCGCCCTCTTAGAACCAATCATTTTAAAAAAAGTCACAATATGATGTAACCTTTCCTTTATACCCTCTGAGGGTCGGGGCTCTCTCTCCCACTACCACTGTGCCTGACTGTGCGGACAGAGCCCAGGCCTAGGCTTGCAAAAAGAAACTTGTTGCTTTTACATTTAAGTGTCTTGCCTTCTGTGTCAGTTCTCTGAGTGATTCCTGGGTGACCGGGGGACTTGGCTCCTGGTCAGGGGTCTTGGCACAACAGGCAGAAGCCATACAGGTCACACAACTGTCAGCTGTTTAGCCTGTTAGTGGGCAAGGAGGGTGACTGTGCTCCTGATGGCAAAAGCAGCTGGCAGTGGAAAATGGGAGCTCAGGCGGGAGGGACAGAGCAAGGAGGGAGGGGGTGTCCGGAGATGGCGCAACTGAACCAAAAGGCACCCTTTAGGGTACGGTAGACCAGAGACCCAAGGTGTCCAGAGTGTGTCTTTCTGGAGACCTGGGGTTGGGGCCTAGCAGCCCAGGGGTGTAGCTTAAAGGAGTGAAACCCGAGACAGGCCAACCTGAGAGAGAGGGACACTTACTGAGAAGGAGGGAGGAGAAGGGAAGAAGGGTGAGGCCGAATTATGGTGGTTGTGAGAGCCTGTATCAGACAGAGATGGTCAGAGGCCTTCAGAGGGTCGAATGGCAGCTTGGTGTCCAGTCAGGGAAAGGAGGTCTGGCCGCCTAAGAAGGCAATCAGAATCCTTCCTTAGTCACGGCACCACATGTAAGGTTCAGGAATGACCAAGATCCATTGGAGACTACTCTGAGGCAAACATGGAAGTTTTTATTTGGTGGTGACAGTGGTGGTGGGGGGGGGGGGGATGAGCAGCCAGGACTGACTCAAGAGTGAAGTAGTCAGCTTGCAGTTACAGATAGTGGGCTTTATAGGCTCTTCAGTTGGGGGAAGGTGAGGAAGGGAAGGAATTTTTTTTGTTGGGGCAGTAAATCTCTGTTCTTTACATTAGCCATAGTATAAGACCATAAGCGACTTGGTGAGAGATAAGGGGGCAGTAAATATAGATCTGGGACATTGTTAATGGGTGGGCAATTAATTGAGGAATGTGGATGACCCATTTATCTCTGTTGCCCTTCTGCTGTAACTCCGTTTTGTCCTGACCTAACAATTGTATGTGCTGCTCTTCCTGCCTTACCTTACAGAGCAAGCCTATGAAATAGTAACCAGGTTCTTAAGCTAACTCTTCATGTGGAACCGTGAAGCATGGGAAGCTTCCTCACAGCCTAGCACGTAGGTCTGCTAAGATTTGAACACAGGGATCCTAAAGGAAGATTTCCATAAAAGTGTGATGAGTGAAGATGGGGCCGTGGATCATGCTGAGCATTCCATGCCCAGTGCAGAATGTCATGGCAGTCTCTACATGGGGGACTGGGTGTTTAAAAAGCTAGTGCATGATTTGAATAAAAGATACTGTTTTCACATTTAAGTACAGAGTGGTTTACTATGGAGATAAATACAACATACAACAAAAATTTTCAAGGTGCTAGAGAGGTTCTATTACCTGTAAAAGTATTTGGAAGTGTAGCGAGTCCCAGATCAGAAACAAACAGAGGACCACCCAAATAAAAATTCAAAAAGGAGAGTCTGCCTGCTGGTCTCTCTCCACAGCTGAATGCTGAGGATGGGAGCAGACATGTCCTATCTCTACAGTGAGTTTTTAAAGGCAAAACTCACATTCCTTTACAATGAACTGCTCCTCACTCTTTAGTCATCACCCCCCTACCAACTATCTTTTGTAAGAGCAAGCAACAAGATTTACAAAAGCACAATTTGGTGGTTAGCACAGAGCAAGCGCCAGGTAAGGGTGGGCAAGACCAACCAGATGCCCACCAGTTGTCAGTATGAAGCTTGTAGAGAGTACCTTGTAGGAGTCACCTTGATTTCAGGTGAAGACAAATGTCAGGTGTCTTTACTGGAATCATGCCCTCAGGCTTTCAGTTACTGCTCAGTGTTAATGTCTATTGTCTTATAACTCCTGGATAAGGTCAAGAAGGCGAGAGGCCTCAGATGGTTTCTCTTAGTTCTGCTTACCAGAGATTGTTTCAGAAGTTGCGATTCCAACTGGAGTTCTATTAGGGGATGGCTTCCCATTTTGTTGGAGACAGGAGATGAGCCCTGAACAGACCTTTGCCCTGAGATAACCTCTGTCCTGAGCAATTTCTGCCCTGAGCAACTTCTGACCTTTCCTCATCCCCCCCACCCTGCCATACCTAACTGATTCCATCCCCTCACCCCGCCACACCTAACTAATTAACATCCTGCCTGGCGACTGCAGAGAGGTGAGAACTATACCGTGAATTCTTGGAATAACTGCAAACTGTCCTAGGCCAAAGGCCAAGAAGATTCTGTAACTTTCCACCACCTGCCTCCTCCAGCCGCCCCCCTCACCCAAGACCCTAACCCTAACCCTTAAAAAGGCCGCTGTGGCTCAATAAAATTGGACTCTTGACAAGTGTACATTTGCTTGAGTCTCTTCCTCTCTCTCTCTCTCTCTCTCTCTCTCTCTCTCTCTCGCCCATCTTATTTCAGGTTAGGGTCCCCCTCGCCCCCTCGAATAACGAGGTCCCGCGGGTTGGGACACCATTTCAAACCTCAGGCTGCTTGCCCAAAACAGTAGTTGTAAAAATTCACAGGAAGTTGTAAAGTCAAGATTATTATAATTTTCCCATTTGTGAATCATATTATTATAGTGTTTGAATGCTGATACAAGATTAAGTGCAAATTTTGCATTAAGGGCAGGGTCTCCCAGAAGGTTTGTCTTGAAATACAGCATTGAAGAATTTGCTAAATATTATTTATTCTTAAATTGTGTTCATTATTGTAGTTGTTTTTCGAGGTAGGGTCTCACTCTAGCCCACGATGACCTGGAATTCACTATGTAGTCTCAACTCATGGCAATCTTCCTACTCTGCCTCCCCCTGCTGGGATGAAAGGCGTGAGCCACCACATCCGGCTGTGTTCATTTTTTTAAAGCCAGGGTCTCTTATAGAACAAGTCGGCTTTGAACTACTGACTGTCCTTCCTCAGGCTCCCAAATGCTGAAATTACAGCAGTGAAAGCCCTAGTGGCTAAGAAGCGCTGGTGGTTCCATCAGCCCGTCGTTTCCGGCCACCGGCTGTCAGTCAGGGCCGGGGGCGGGGCTCGGGGCTCGTCCAATGGGCGCGCTGTCCATCCGCTGTCAGTCAGGGCCGGGGGCGGGGCTCGGGGCTCGTCCAATGGGCGCGCGGTCCACCCGGATCGCGGCGGGCGGGGCGGCTTCCGCAGTGCGCGCCTTTGTGTCGGAGCGCGCGGCCCGTCCTGCAGCTCGGGGTCGCCGGGACCGTTTCCTTCCTGGAGTTTGGGGGCTTCGGTTCCCACTGTGCGGCCCGAGCCGCCGTGCGGCGGGAGAGCGGACGGAGCCGCTGGCGTTGGGGACGCCGGACATGGTGAGTGTGACGTCCGGTCCGGGGCGGGCCTGCACGGCGGCCTGGGCTCCGCGTCTTCCGCGGCCCCGTCCCCGGGCCGAGCTCGCGATCGGGCCGCCCTGCACGCGTCCCCCCGCCGCGGAGACCCCGGCCGGCGCAGCGCTCGCGGCGTGGAGTGTGCGCGGCCCCCGAGCCAGGGAGAGAGGCTGTCCGCGCCGCGTCCGCACCTCGGATGTGCCCAGGCCGTGCAGCCGCCGCCGTGCCGGAGCCCCGGGGCTGGCGGGCTCCGGAGAAGGCTCATGGGACACTTGCCGAGGGGCCGCCCGGCGCCCGGGCAGTGGTGTCGGGCAGGGTGAGCCGGGCCACGGGGCCACGTCCGTGGATCCTGGGAAACATTGGGGCCGGGAATACCCAGAAAGGGTGGATTTCCCAGGTGCCCTACTCCTGGATGAGTTTGAGGCACTTTTGTCAGCCTGCTGGGTGATTGCCCCAGTGGTCTGGGCCTCTCTGGGTGGGTCATCCCTTTAATATACCTTGGATTATCTGACCCCATGCTGCCCTGTCCCCAAGGATTCAGCACCAAAGCTTGCACTGCCACCTCATGTCCAGAGTTCTCCCCGAGCCTCTGGTTCTGTATCTGTAGTTGTCTGTCACTTAATCTCTGATTTCTCTTTTCTCTGGATCTCTGCCATTATCTGTGTGACTTTGGAACTCCAGGAATGCGAGCACCATCCCCCTTGGTCTTTGTAATCATTGATTTGTGTTTCCCTGGTTTATCTGTGTCTTTCACTACCTCCTCTTCGCCAGGTTGCACTTCCTTGAGGCAGTAGGGTGACGCACACATGGATTGGAATCCAGATACCGTGCACTTCCTTACTGGGTGACAATATTTAGGCACATCCCCTCTCAGGCAAGCCCCTGTGTGTGGATATTACCTTGGGATTTCCGTTGATCTGTCCAGGCAGGGGTGGTATGATGAATTGATCTGTCCCAGTAGAGTCTTTGGAGCACAAGGCGGGTCCTGTGAAGTCACCATTGGAAACAGGTAGGGAAGAAATCGAGACTCAGAAGACTGCTCAGTAGGCCACAGTTAGAGCTGAAGGCCAGGCACTGGGGTTTGGGGTAAGATTAACTCCTCTGCCCTCACCCGGGTCTCGCAGGGAGGGCCTGGCTGGTGTAGAGCAGAACTAGCTGGCCTGGGTCATGAAGCAGCACAGGAGCAGGGAGGCAGGCAGAAGCAGTCTGCTTCCCTCTTCTCCCTGTTGCACAGACCTGAACCTTGGGGCTTTTCTGGTTTTCCCTCTGGACACAGCTGCTGCGGGGGTCACGTTATATTTTCTAAGTGACACAGATCACAAGAGAAGGCTTTGGGTACTCAGGGGTAGAGAAAGGAGGCATAGACCCCAATCCTGCCCAGGGGGCACAGGACATCCCCTGCTTCTCTGGCACGCTGTGTGTCTGTATATTTGTCCCTTCATCCTTTGCCTGTTCTGGTTTTCTTTCTTTTCTTATTTCAGGCAGTGTCTCAATCTATAGTGAAGATGGACCTGGAACTCACTATGTAGCCCAGGCTTGCCCGAAGCTTGCAGCAGTTCTTGGACCTCTGCCTTCTTGAGATGTATACATGTGACCCACCAACTTCCTGCTACCTGTCCCTTTTTGCTCCTCATATCTGTCTCTGTTCCTCTATCTTCTGTGGCCCATGTGTAAGACAATAAAAACCACTGTGTAACACTGGTTTGGGGAGGTATTTTTTTTTTCTGGTTGAGACCCAACCAGGTGGTTAACACTGGATGCAGGATACCAAGAGCAGCCATGCCCAGAGGTCTCATGCCTTCCTGCCTCCCCTCTCTCTCTGGATGCTCCCCCATTGGGTTCCTTGTTTAGGTGAAACAGGGGAGGTGGCCAAGACCTGGGTTCAATCTCACTTCCAAACTGGCAGCTGTGTGGAGATTTGTAATGCCAGCCACTCAGAAGGCTATGGAAGGAGGGAGGATCACAAGTTCCAGACCAACCTGGTTTACAGAGATATTTCAAGGACAGACTGGGCACCTTGTGAACCTCCTTCTCAAATAAACAAAAACCAAGTATATAAATTTCAGTGATGGAGCACATGACTGTAATTACCTGTGCCTTTATTTCTCATCACCTCTCTGTGGCACCTCAGAGAAGCTAATTCCTGTCCTTGACTCTTTCGTTTTTTTTTGTTTTTGTTTTTTCAAGGTAGGGTCTCACTCTAGCTCATGCTGATGAGGAATTGACTAGGTTGTCTTGGGGTGGCCTTGAACTTTTGGTGATCCTCCTATCTCTGCCTCCTGAGTGCTGGGATTAAAGGCGTGTGCAATCACACCTGGTGTTTGACTTATTTTTTTTCTTCTGTAGAAGGGAGTAGTATGTTGCTTACTGCTGGCCGGTGTGGTGTGGCTGCAGCATGGCAAGAGTAAAGAATGGTTTTGCAGAGGTGGAGCTGCTTTACCACCCACCAGCAGGCCTTCTGGGACCAGAACACTTAGGAGCACCTTGAGTTATGGAGGTTAGCTTACTGTTCAGTAGTGGAGGCTGACGCCAGGGCTTGGGGAATTTGTGAGGGCCCCTCACTGCCTGCCACCTTGGGACAGATAGATGTGTCTTCATGAAGTACACAGGGTTTTCAAAGTGATGGGAGAGGCATGAGTCCTTGGTGTTCTCCAGTCTCTGAGGATGGTTGAGGGGTCTGTGGAAGGAGGATCTGTGTGAGGAAGACTGGCCTTATAGGTGTAAAGGAAGGAGTCATGGTCTGAAGGAGGAGAATTCAGGGAAAAGATTTTGAGGGAAGATGAGATTTGAAACTGGATACCAGATCTCAGGAAGTAGTGAGGTTTGAGGAGATCTGAGGTGAGAAGTCATGGAAAGAATGAGGAAAATAGAAATGGGGTTAATGAAGAGACCATAGGGAGGGAAAGGAGTGTCTCCCTCTAGGATCTGCTTAAAGTCTCTTGTGAGCCGAGAGTCAAGAATTCTAGCATGGTTGGCAATATTTTTAGTGAAGGTTATCTACACACAGAGAATACTCCTGTATATTTAAGATAGTAGTTACAGTAATAGTGGTTTATGCTCAGAGCCTAAGCATATATGACCATGAGGTGTAACCTCATTAATTGTCCAGATGGAAACTTGAAACTTCTAGAATTCCTTCTGAAACATTGCTATCGTGGGATCAAGAGAGGAAACAAAGCCAGGTGTGGTGGCACGTGCCTTTAATCTCAGCACTGGGGAGGCAGAGGTAGGAGGATCACTGTGAGTTCGAGGCCACCCTGAGATTACATAGAGAATTCCAGGTCAGCCTGGGCTGGAGCAAGGCCCTACTTGGAAAAAAAATTTTTTTTAAAAGAAAGGGAAGACACTCTACCCCAGGATCTAGACATGGTGAGTTTGTGTCTGGTTTCCTAAACCAGAGAAGGGAAATGAGAATTCTGTATAACCATGTAACACTGTTTACTGGCTTCCCATGATCTGTGTCATTTGGTTCCTGGGTGCTGTCCCTCCAAATCTCCTTAACTCTTACCTTCTGAAGTCCTCATATCTGGTTTCCAGGCTATTGTATAACATTGTTCTTGGGTAATTGAACACCTGTATGATCTGGTGTCTGTCCCTGAGTTCTCAGGTTCCATTTTATCTTCCAGCTGCTCAGAACTCCATCCTTTGTGACCTCAACTTTGTCTCTTTACACTAGTGATCTTATGTGATGCCCACCTGCTGCTGACCAGCAGGAAGCTACTCACCCTGCTGTAGTGAGGTTGGCATGGATCCATAGGCATGTGTTAGCCCTCAGGCAGAGGTGTAGGAAGGCTTCAGGGTGGCAACATGGTGTTGGAATCTGTGTTGTTGTTGATCTGGATGTAAAGGAAATTAGGCCTCATGTCTGGTGTGCAGTAAGATGTGGTGTCTGCTCATGGTGTGCAGGAGATGGAGACTGTTTTTTATTTTTTGAAGTAGAGTCTCCTTGGCCCAGGCTGACCTGGAATTCACTGTGTAGTCTCAGGGTGGCCTTGAACTCATGGCAATCCTCCTACCTCTGCTTCCCACATGCTGGGATTTGATGTGTGAGCCATCTTTTTTTTTTTTTTTATATTTTATTTATTTGACAGAGACAGAGACAGAGGGGGAGAGAGAGAGAGAGAGAGACAGAGGGGGAGAGAGAGAGAGAGAGAGAGCGCGCGCGCGCGAGCATGGGTGCACTAGGGTTTCTAGCCACTGTGAATGATCTCCAGATGCGTGCGCTCCCTTGTGCAACTGGCTAATGTGGGTCCTGGGGAATTGAACCTGGTTCCTTTGGTGTTGCAGACAAGGCCTTAACCGCTAAGCGATCCCTCCAGCCCTTATTACCTATTCTTTATAAAGCCTTTCCTTCAGGTCCTGGGGTCACTGGGTCATAGGCTGAAATCAAGATTCTCCCTTCCTTGCTGGATGACCTTTATTAGGAATTTTCTCTCTCTGCCATTTATGCACATTTCTCTGTGTGGTCTTGGTCTGAGAAGTTCTCTGTCCAGCTTGGATTATTAATTTAGGATTCAGAATTCCAGGAGCAGCTGTTTGCAGAAACTTGACCCCTTCCCATATTTTTCTGCCTCTCTCTATATGTCCTTTTCAGTTGCCTTTTAAGGTCAAATGGGGCTTGGGTCTACACCTTGTTTCAAATCTGCCCTCAAACCCAATTAGTATAGGCCTGTATTAATAAAGAAGCTTAAGCAGGAGGAATTTTATGCTCTTCTTTTGCTTTTAAAAATGAAAAGGAAATATTAAAAAGTTGAACTAACAATTCATGGTCTAACTGGAACAAGAATGCCCTAAGTTGACAATATTCAAGGAAAGAAAGGGATCCAGCCTAACAGTGCTGTGGGGAAGGGAAGTGAAAATGAAGTATATCACATAAATGTGTGACAATTTAATATCTTTGTCAACTTGATCAGATCAGGAATTAAGGACTTACCTCTTGGGTAGCCCTCACAGTGGCCAGCACTTCAAGTGACAGACTGTATGAAAAGATGTCCCAGGAAAACAGGGCCTTTGGCCTGGCTGCCTTTGCTACTCACTGGTTCCTACATCCCCCTGTTGCCTCTATCTTTCATAGACATCTGAACTCAGCTTCTTCAGTCTTCCAACATGGACTGAAGACCAGGAGTTCCCCAGGAATTCTTTGGCCTACAGTGCCAGATTGGGACTCTTCAGGCCCCTAGCCTCATGCACTGAGAGCAGCCACCCAGTCCTCAGACAGTCATTGTTGGACTACCCAGCTCTTACTCTGTAAGCCGGTCTACAAATCCCCCTTTTAATACATATTCATTCTGTTGATTCAGTTCTACAGAATTTTGCTGATGTAGATTGTGGTGCCAGGACTGGTTCTAGAAAAACAGAATTGTAAGGATGAATTTCCTGAGTGGGCTCAGAGTTAACTCTATCTGGCTCTCCCATTGTAATGAGGTTAAGGATGCCCTTCTGCCTCAACTTGTTAAGCATGGGGATTCATATACATTGACCATGGTCTTGCAGGCACATGTCTTCTTTTGTCTCTTCATCTTTGTCACTGTCTCTATGTTTTCAGAGGTTTGGCATTGAAAGTGATTGTTGAATCATGAGCTAGAAAGGAACTTTGGCTGGCTGGGACTCCACACTTTTGGTTGGTTAATTTGGGATGCAGGATTCCAGGAGCAGCTGTGCACAGAGGCCTCATCCCTTCAAGCCTCTTACTCTCTGATCCCCCCCCCACCCCACCCCAGGACTCTCTTAATTTGAAATAGGGGATGTGGCCTTAGTCTAGGTTCAAGTCTCCCTTCCACATCAGTTATGGTGATACAGACCTAACATCCCACCTTCTGCGCAGGGTATGGAAGGAGGAAGCACTGCAAGTTCAAGACTAACCTGGGCTACATAGTGTAGCTTGAGTAACTTACTTAGACGTCGTCTCATAAAAACCAAGTGGGTAAGATTCAGTGGTAGTATCTCTGTTCCCATTCAACTACTCTATGTGTGATCTCAGAGAAAGCAGATCCTCTATTGAGTCTCACTTTCTGGAGAATGGGATGATGGCACTTTGCTGGGCAGTGTGGTGAACACAGCAAGGCAAAGATAACTGATTGTCTTGGAGAAGCCTGTCCTGCTTTAGAGTCCCTCCCCACCCCACACTGTCCGTTCTGTGTCCTTCATGCCAAGGAGAGGAGTGTGGCACTTGGCTCAGTGAACGGAAGGGCATGTGGACTTCAGGAGGCCTGGGTTTAATCCTGCACTGGCTGCCACCATGCGGTAGGCAACACAATGGCTTTGCTATCACAAGACTCCAGAAAAGGTTCTTCAGTAGGCTCAGAGGGCCCTCCATAGGATGTGAGACATCAGTTGTCAAAGGTCCCTAGTCTTTGAGGATGGTTGAGGGACTAAATGGTTTGTGGGAGGAGGCCTTGTGCTGTGAAGACAGGCCTAGCAGGTGAGAAGGACAGAAGGCATGGTGTCAGGGAGAATGTGAGCTCCTGGAGGTGGTCATTGACTGAGGGTTGGAGGCCAGCGACCCAGGAGGTGAGCCACTGAGGGAAGTGAAATACAGAGCGTGGAGGTGAGGATGAGATAAATGTGAAGGACCAAGTGAGGTTCTGCAGGAGGAGGTAAGAGTCTGAGGGAGGGAACACAGGCTGTAGCAGTCAGGACCAAGTGAAAGGCAGGATGTTTAAAGCAAGAAAGGTGAGACAATGGGATCTGAGTGAAGAAGAGTTTTGGAGGGGACAGGAGCATGCAGGGCATATGTGTTGATAGAGACAGGTCAGAGGAGATCTGGTGGATGAAGGTATGGTCCAAAGAAAGAAGGGAGTTTAAAAGAAAATAAAGGAACACTAAGGGGACATCAAAAGGACAAGGAACCCTTCAGTCTGGCATCTGATTAGTGTCTAAGAGTCACAAATTCCAGCACAATTGGCAACATTTGCTGTGAAGGTTCTCAACATACAGTGACTGTTCCTTCTTTTCTTTTCTTTTTTTTAAAATTATTTATTTATTTATTTGAGAGTGACAGACACAGAGAGAAAGACAGATAGAGGAAGAGAGAGAGAATGGGCACGTGAGGGCTTCCAGCCTCTGCAAACAAACTCCAGATGTGTGCGCCCCCTTGTGCATCTGGCTAACGTGGGACCTGGGGAACCAAGCCTCGAACCGGGTTCCTTAGGCTTCACAGGCAAGCGCTTAACCGCTAAGCCATCTCTCCAGCCCAGGGCTTTTTAATAAAGGTGACAACTTTTGTAGGGAGATGCACTTGGTTGAACTTCTTCCTTCTTTATCATAACCTGTCAAGTAATATTACAGTAGCAGTGAAACATGTTTATGACCCAAGTATTTGGGTGTGGCTTTGTTCCTTTTCCAGGTTTAAAGGCAGGAGCATGTATAGTTCAATACCAGCCTGGGCTGAAGAATGAGATAGAACAAACATGCAAACATTGAAATGTAGATCAACAAAAAACAGCTGAAATCAGAGGGCATGGTAAGATGGAGGTGCTGAGTCTGTATCTGTAATCCCTGTCTCTCAGTCTGAGACTTTCTCTGAATGACTAAATTCAATTGTAAATGCCACCCACCCCCTTTGTCTCTGATGCCATGGGGTCATCTTTTCCTGTTGTCGCTGTGTCTCTTACACTTCTTCCCCATGAAGCATTATGCTGGGATCCTGATTTCTACTTCCTTATTGGGTGACCTTGATCAGGCATTTGCTCTCCCTCCCCTCCCCGTTCCCTGGGAGTGTGTGTGTGGTGGAGGGGGGATGCACTGGGGATGGAACCTGTGAATTTTTGCACATTATAAAAGCACTTTGCCTCAAGGCTCATTGCAGTGTTACTGTTAGTGTTTTTGTTTTTCAAGGTAGGGTCTCACTCTAGCCCAGTCTGACCATGAAGTCACTATATAGTTGCAGGCTGCCCTCAAACTCATGGTGATCCTCCTACCTCTGCATCCCTAGTGCTGGGATTAAAGGCATGCACCATCTCACCCAGATAACTATTTAAAAATTTTTTTTCAGATAGGATTTTACTTTATAGCCCAGGCTGAACTTTCACATGTAGTCTTCCCACCTTTCCTTCCAAAGTACCTTAAGTTATAGTCCTGTACCATGAGGGCCAGCTCTGTATCCTTTGTGGAAGTGAATTGACAAGCTCAGGTCAGGGGCTGTCTCTTGGAATGAGCCCAGAAACTAGCCGCAATTTGCCTTCCTTACTCTACCTTGGCCTCCTGCATGCATGCTGTTCTCCATGATGGATCTTGGGGAATGCATAGAATTGGTCAGTGGGTCTCCCATTAGGGGTTCTTGTACCCACCCAGAGCTCCAGAGCACAAGCTGATTATTGTGGAATCCCAAATGAGAGAGAGAGAGAGAGACTTGTAGACTGAGGTTCAGAGTTTGTGAAAGATGTGGATAGGAAGATACCCTTGATAAACGTGCAGACTACAGGTAGGACCCAAGGCCAGGCACTGTATTCAGGAGGCCTCACTCCATCTGCTCCCCTGCTTCTTTCACCCCTGGGAATCAGATATTATTTACACTTTCAGACTGTGTAATTTCTAGCATTCTGTCTTTCACATTCTTTTTCTGTCTGGTATGTGGAGATCATGCCAGGTTTGGAGACATGGCTCAGAAGCTGGGAAAGTTGGGCAAAGGCTTAACCTTGATGCAAGTGACTATTCTAGATTTGTGTCAGGACATGGTCATTGCTAGGTTGGGTCCAGGTCACTTAGTCCCAAGGGGTAAAGCAGAAGGCTCATAGAGTCAAGGAGGCTGGAAATGGAGACTGCACCAAACTGGGCTTCTGGGAAAAACCTGAACCTTGGTTCTTTGCTTAGGTGACCCTGTCTCTCTGCAAATTTGTCCCTCTATCCTTTGCCAACTCTTTTTTGTTTGTTTTTAGAGACATGATCTCATTCTGTAAAAAAGTCTGGCCTAGAACTAAGTATGTAAGCCAGGTTGTCCTCAAGCTTGTAGCAATCCGCCTGCCTCAGCCTCCCAAACAGGTTGTTAGCGCCCTCTGGCTCCCTTACACTTTTTCTCTCCCCATCTCTGTCTCTGTATACTCAAGTGGCCTATATCTGACACTTTTGAAGGCAGTGTGGAGCTCTGGTATGGAAAAGGACTTTCCCCACCTGAGGCTTCATTCAGAAGATGGTTAATCCGGATGCAGGATGCAGGGTCTCAGGAGCAGCTGTGGACTGAATCCTCACTCTTCCCTTTCTGTCAACTCTCAGTACCCTGTTACAGTGAAACAAGGCAGGAGGCACAGACATGCTTGGGTTCACATTTTATGTCCATCAAGCAAAGTCTATGAACAAGACAAGACAAGATAGCTGACTTTCAGGCAGAAGATGAGCCACACCTCACAAACAGCTAGGGCCCAGGTAAGACTAATATGAATTGGAATAAACACTAGTGCTTCTTCCATGGCAAGCCTGATGATCTGTGCCTGGGGGAAGGAGACATACACTGAGGATACTGAACACATGCCAAGGCACAAATCCACAAGCTCCTGAGAGCTTAATGATAGAGTGGACTTAAAACACACTCACCATGGTTCAGGGAATTTTGCAGGAGAGAGGGTGAAAAGACCTTAAGAGCCACAGTTTGGGAGGGAACATCCAGAGGCATTCTCCCTCCTCCCCCCACTGACTGACTGCTGCTCTCACAGCTCATAACCCATAACCAGCAGTCCCGATGAGGAGGGCCTTCAGTGGTATGGGGGCAGGGAGGAGGGAATGGTGGTACCAAGTGTTCCTGGGCTTTCCTTTACTCCCTTGTATTAACTATTATTTGAATATAGTTTTTCCTCTCTGTTTTCTCATATATCTGCTTTTCCTTCTCCTAAGTCTGAAGAATTCCTTCTAGTATCCTCTGTAGGACTGGCTTGTGCTCATATATTACTTTAGTTTTATTTTATTTTTTTAATTTTTATTAGCATTTTCCATGATTATTTAAAAAAAAAAATCCCATGGTAATTCCCTCTTTTTTTTTTTTAAATTTTTATTAACATTTTCCATGATTATAAAATATATCCCATGGTAATTCCCTCCCTCCCCACCCCCACACTTTCCCGTTTGAAATTCCATTCTCAATCATATTACCTCCCCATTACAATCATTGTAATTACATATATACAATATCAACCTATTAAGTATCCTCCTCCCTTCCTTTCTCCACCCTTTATGTCTCCTTTTCAACTTACTGGCCTCTGCTACTAAGTATTTTCATTCTCACACAGAAGCCCAGTCATCTGTAGCTAGGATCCCCATATGAGGGAGAACATGTGGCGCTTGGCTTTCTGGGCCTGGGTTACCTGACTTAGTATAATACTTTCCAGGTCCATCCATTTTTCTGCAAATTTCATAACTTCATTTTTCTTTACCGCTGAGTAGAACTCCATTGTATAAATGTACCACATCTTCATTATCCACTCATCTGTTGAGGGACATCTAGGCTGGTTCCATTTCCCAGCTATTATAAATTGAGCAGCAATAAACATGGTTGAGCATGTACTTCTAAGGAAATGAGATGAGTCCTTTGGATATATGCCTAGGAGCGCTATAGCTGGGTCATATGGTAGATCAATCTCTAGCTGCTTTAGGAACCTCCACACTGTTTTCCACAATGGCTGGACCAGATTGCATTCCCACCAGCAGTGCAGAAGGGTTCCTTTTTTTCCACATCCCCGCCAACATTTATGATCATTTGTTTTCATGATGGTGGCCAATCTGACAGGAGTGAGATGGAATCTCAATGTAGTTTTAATCTGCATTTCCCTGATGACTAGTGACGTAGAACATTTTTTTAGGTGCTTATATGCCATTCGTATTTCTTCCTTTGAGAACTCTCTATTTAGCTCCTTAGCCCATTTTTTGATTGGCCTGTTTGATTCCTTATTAGTTAACTTTTTGAGTTCTTTGTATATCCTAGATATTAATCCTTTATCAGATATATAGCTGGCGAAGATTTTTTCCCATTCTGTAGGTTGCCTCTTTGCTTTTTTCACTGTGTCCTTTGCGGTGCAAAATCTTTGTAATTTCATTAGGTCCCAGTGGTTAATCTGTGGTTTTATTGCCTGAGCAATTGGGGTTGTATTTAGAAAGTCTTTGCCAAGACCAATATGTTGGAGGGTTTCCCCTACTTTTTCCTCTAGCAGTTTCAAAGTTTCCGGTCTGATGTTAAGGTCTTTAATCCATTTGGACTTAATTCTTGTGCATGGCGAGAGAGAAGAATCTATTTTCATCCTTCTGCAGATATTTATCCAGTTTTCAAAACACCATTTGCTGAAGAGGCTGTCTCTTCTCCAATGAGTATTTTTGGCATTTTTATCGAATATCAGGTGGCTATAGCTACTTGGGCTTACATCTGGGTCCTCTATTCTGTTCCACTGATCTACATGTCTGTTTTTGTGCCAGTACCATGCTGTTTTTGTTACTATGGCTCTGTAGTATAGGTTAAAATCAGGTATGGTGATACCACCAGCCTCTTTTTTGTTGCTCAGTATTATTTTAGATATTCGAGGTTTTTTATGATTCCAAATGAATTTTTGGATTGTTTTTTCTATTTCCATGAATAAAGCCTTTGGAATTTTGATAGGGATTGCATTAAATGTGTAGATTGCTTTAGGTAAGATTGCCATTTTCACGATATTGATTCTTCCAAGCCAGGAACAAGGGATGTTTCTCCACTTTCTAGTGTCTTCTGCAATTTCTCGCTTGAGTGTCTTAAAGTTCTCATTGTATAGATTCTTTACTTCCTTAGTTAGGTTTATTCCAAGGTATTTTATTTTTTTTGATGCAATTGTGAATGGGAGTGATTCTCTGATTTCATCCTCTGTGTGTTTGTTGTTAGCATATATGAAGGCTACTGATTTCTGTGTATTTATTTTGTATCCTACTACATTGCTGTAGGTTTTGATTAGCTCTAACAGCTTGCTAGTAGAGTCTTTAGGGTCCTTTATGTATAGAATCATGTCATCTGCAAATAGTGATAACTTGATTTCTTCCTTTCCAATTTGTATCCCTTTTATGTGTGTCTCTTGCCTTATTGCTATGGCTAAGACTTCCAAAACTATATTAAATAGAAGTGGAGACAGTGGACACCCTTGTCTTGTTCCTGATTTTAGTGGAAAAGCTTCCAGTTTTTCCCCATTTAGTAATATGTTGGCTGTAGGCTTGTCATAAATAGCCTTTATTATATTGAGATATGTTCCTTCTATTCCCAGTCTCTGTAGGACTTTTATCATGAAGGGATGTTGGATTTTGTCAAATGCTTTCTCTGCATCTAATGAGATGATCATGTGATTTTTGTCCTTCAACCCATTTATGTAATGTATTACATTTATAGATTTGCGTATGTTGAACCATCCCTGCATCTCTGGGATAAAGCCTACTTGGTCAGGGTGAATGATCTTTTTGATATACTCTTGTATTCTGTTTGCCAATATTTTGTTGAGAATTTTTGCATCTATGTTCATGAGGGAGATTGGTCTGTAATTTTCTTTTTTTGTTCTATCTTTGCCTGGTTTTGGTATCAGGGTGATGCTGGCCTCATAGAAGGAGTTTGGTAGGATTCCTTCTTTTTCTATTTCCTGGAAAAGCTTAAGAAGCAATGGTGTTAGCTCTTCCTTAAAAGTCTGGTAAAATTCAGCAGTGAATCCATCCGGGCCTGGGCTTTTTTTAGTTGGGAGATTATTGATAACTGCTCGGATCTCCATGTTTGTTATAGGTCTATTTAAGTGATTAATCTCATTTTGATTTAATTTAGGTAGGTCATATAGATCAAGGAAATCATCCATTTCTTTCAGATTTTCATACTTTGTGGAGTATATGCTTTTATAGTATGTCCCTATAATTTTTTGAATTTCTCTGGAATCTGTTGTGATGTTACCTTGTTCATCTCTGATTTTATTAATTTGTGTCTCTTCTCTCTTTCTTTTGGTCAGATTTGCTAAGGGTTTATCAATCTTGTTTATCCTTTCAAAGAACCAACTCTTTGTTTCATTAATTCTTTGGATTGTTCTTTTTGTTTCTATTTCATTAATTTCTGCCCTAATCTTTATTATTTCTTCCCGTCTACTACTTTTTGGTTTGCCTTGTTCTTCTTTTTCCAAGGCTTTAAGGCGGAGCATTAGGTCGTTTACTTGCGACCTTTCTAATTTCTTAATATAGGCACTTAAGGCTATAAATTTACCTCTTAGAACTGCCTTCATTGTGTCCCAGAGATTTTGGTATGTTGTGTTCTCATTATCATTTGACTCTATAAATTTTTTGATTTCCTTTTTGATTTCTTCATTGACCCACTCATCATTTAGTAGTGTATTGTTTAGCTTCCATGATTTTGTGTATGCTCTATAGCCTTTCTTGCTACTGATTTGTAGTTTAATTCCATTGTGGTCAGATAGAATGCAAGGAATTATTTCAATTTTCCTGAATTTGTTAAGATTTGCTTTGTGTCCTAATATATGGTCTATTTTAGAGAATGTTCCATGTGCTGCTGAAACGAATGTATATTCTGCAGCCTTTGGATGAAATGTCCTGTATATATCTGTTAGGTCCATTCCTTCTATGACCTCATTTAGTCCAGATGCCTCTCTGTTTATTCTTTCCCTGGATGACCTGTCAATTGATGAGAGTGGGGTGTTAAAGTCACCCACCACCACCGTGTTTGGTGTTATCTGTGACCTTAGTTCTAATAGTGTTTGTTTGACGAATTTGGGGGCCCCCATGTTAGGTGCATATATGTTTAGGATTGTAATGTCCTCCTGTTGGAGTGTGCCCTTAATCAATATAAAGTGACCTTCCTTATCTTTTTTGACTAACTTCGGACTAAAGTCCACCCTGTCTGATATTAGGATAGCAACCCCTGCTTGTTTTCTAGGCCCATTTGCTTGAAACACCGTCTTCCAACTTTTCACCCTAAGATAATGTCTATCCTTTGTAGAAAGGTGAGTTTCTTGAAGACAACAAATTGTAGGATCCTGCTTTTTAACCCAGTCTGCAAATCTATGTCTTTTCGTTGGGGCATTGAGACCGTTGATATTAAGAGATATTATTGAAAGGTGTGTATTTATGTTTGCCATTTGTGTGTGTGTGTGTGTGTGTTACTTGTTCTACCTGTGCTCTCTTCTGTTAACTGGTATTTGAGTATGGCTGGTTTTTTCTAGGTTCCTTATATGTGTGCTTTTCCTTTTGTTCAGCATGGAGGATTCTATCAAGTATTTTCTGTAGAGCTGGTTTTGTCTTCAGATATTCCTTTAACCTGCTTTTGTCATGGAATGTCTTTATTTCTCCATCTATTTGGATGGATAACTTTGCAGGATAAAGTAACCTTGGTTGACAGTTGTTATCTTTCAGAACTTGGAATATATCACTCCAGGCCCTTCTGGCTTTAAAAGTTTGTGTTGAATAATCTGCTGTAATCCTGATGGGCTTGCTTTTGTAGGTAACTTGATTTTTCTCTCTAACTGCTTTCAATATTTTTTCTTTGGTTTGTGTGTTTGGAAGTTTGAGTATAATGTGGCGAGGAGAGTTTCTTTCTGGGTTTTGTCTGGCTGGGGTTCTAAAGGCTTCCTGTATCTGTATTGGCACCTCTTTCCCAATTTGGGGAAAATTTTCCTCTATGATTTTGTTGAAGATGCCTACTATGCCTCTGGAGTGGAATTCTTCTCCTTCTACTATGCCCTGAATTCTTATATTGGATCTTTTCATAGTGTCCCGAATATCTTGAAATTCCCACTCATACTTTTCTATAAGTTTGTCTTTCTCTTTGTTGGACTGCATTAGGTCTGCCACCTGATCTTCTAGCTTAGATATTCTGTCCTCTCCCTCATCCATCCTACTGGTGAGATTTTCTACAGAGTTTTTTATTTCATTAACTGTGTTCTTCATTGCTAGTAATTCTGACTGGTTTTTCTTTATTATTTCTATTTCTCTATTTATGTCTTGTATTGCCTTCTTTATTTCATTAAATTGGTGTCCTGCCTCTTCTTTGATTCCTTTGATTTCCTCTTTGATTTCTTCTTTGATTGTTTTCATGTGTTCTTTGACCTCTTTGAACATATTTATAATTATTCTTTTGAACTCTTTCTCAGGCATTTCCTCTAACTCTTTCTCACTGGAGGACATTTCTGATGCATTAATACTTTTAGGTGGATTTATATCGTCTTGCTTTTTAGTGTTTCTTGTGTTATAATGTATATATTTTTGCATCTTGGATTAAGTTAATGCTTGGATTTTCTAGCTAGCTGTGTATTCTTAGCTGTATCAATTGATTTGATGTAATATATTTTCAGGGTAGGACCTTAAGGTATTAGGTGTGGCTCTTAAGACTCTCAGAGTATCTACAAAGATGTTCTTAGGGGTTGAGTTTCCCTGCTATAAGAGTATTCAAGCAGGCTGAGTGGAATAATATACTGGTAGATTCTAAAATTTAGCTAAACACTGTACCCATTTCATCAAAAACAGCCCCGAGTATGTATGCAAGAGTAGTTATTATAATGACCAGATCCTCTATCAACAAAGAGGTTTAGATTTCTGGTCTGTTGAGGTATCCAAGTCAGCTTGTGACCAAGTGAGACCCTTCCCTGGTGCAATCCCAGTTACCTTGGGTGATTGTGGTCACAGTCAAGTTGCTGCCTGGGTCGTCGGGCTGCTGTTCTGATTTCTGGAGCTGGGCACTTGCTTTTCCTACGGGGCAAACTGAGCCGCTGACCGCTGCTGCTCACCCCGAAGCCGCTGCTGCGGGATCTGTCACCGCTGCTGCTCCTGGGTCCGCTGCTGCTGGGGCCACTGGTACCGGTGCTGAAGCCGCTGAAGTTGCTGCCGAATTCTGCTCCTGCTTGGGTCCCGCCGTCAGCCCAAGTTGGCGTGGCCAGGTCCCGGGCCGCTGCTGTGTTCGCTGGAGCTGGGTTCAGGCGGCAGGGGAGGGGAGGGAGCCGCGGCTGTTCTGGTTGTATCGTTTCTAGACGTGTGCTTTTACCTCGCGGTCTGCTCCTCCCTCCGTTGCTCGCTGCCGCTCTCCCCTCACGTTTCCCGAGTTGCGGAGAGCGCGGTGTGAGGGGAAAATCCCGCACCTGGCTTGTCCTGCGGCTCGAGCCGAGAGTCCGGCGGTTTTCTGCCGCTCCGCGGTTGCGGCGGGTAGCCGAGCCGCCCCGGAGCCGCTGTTCCCGCCTGTGCAGGCTCTGGATGCTCTATAACTCTTCCACTTCTCCACTGCCGCCTCAACTTCCTATACACCTCACTTTTTAGTAAAAGTGTGTATTTTGCTGAGTTTTTTTTGGTCTTTCCCCCCCCAGGCTGTTTTGGCGTGGTACCTACGCCGCCATCTTAACCGGAAGTCCTCTTTTTTGTTTTTTTAAAGTAGGGTCTCACTCTAGTCCAGGCTGACCTGGAATTCACTATGTAGTCTCAGGGTGGCCTTGAACTCATGGTGATCCTCCTACCTGTCCCTCCTGAGTTCTGGGATTAAAAGCATGTGCCGCCACACCCAGCTTTTGTCTGTTTTTATTATGAAAGGTTCTTTTTTTCTTGAATGTTTTATTTCATTTACTTGTTAGAGAGAGAGAGAGAGAGGGGGGGGGGGAGAGGGAGAGGGAGAGGGAGAGGGAGGGAGAGAGGGGCAGACATACACACACACACAGACAGACAGGAGCCAATACAAACGAACTCCTGATGCATGCTCCACCTTGTGAGCCACCATCTGGGATCCAGGAAGTAATGCTGCATCCCGCCTTCCACTCAATCCCCCTTATCTCCAGACCAGAAGACTTTTCAGACTAGATGACTCTTCGCTTATGGTGTTGATATGTTCTGCCTATTACTCTTTCCTGCATGGACCTGGAGAATGTCCCTGGGGTTGAGGAGAATCTCTCAGTGGCTGCCACCTAGAGCCTCCACCCCACAGTCGGAGTCAAGTCCTAAAAGATCAAGACTCTGTGATATCAGACTCGGGGGATCAGTTTAGTGAGACTATAATATCTCACGGGGGGGGGGGGGGATGTAGTGATTCCCAGACCAGAAATACAATTTCAAGACTGCCTGAATAAGGATTTTAAATGGAGGGTCTTTATTAACTGGCCAGTGACTGTCCCCTCACAGCAAGCTGCTGCGTAGGAGAGCAATGAGTTTATAAGGCAAAAAACCATCTTGTTTTACAATGGTCAGGAAAGAGAACCACATTCTTTTACAATGGACTAGAAAGTCCCCAGCAGGCAAGCTTGATTAGAAAAAGTGGAATTTTGCATTTAGCTTAGGATGTGGAACAAATACCCGATATCTTAACGAAAACCACATCCTCATTCTTGTTTGCATGGCTCTGTGTTGAGCTTTATTCACGGTTGGGTCTTCTTTTTTTATCATGAAAATGGCAGGGTGTCTTAAGATGGCTTTCCTTATGTTAAGCTATCTGGGTGTTTCCATCGCCTAAGAGAAGATTTCAGTAAGTGAGCAGGTGAGGGTTTCACAAACTGGGTAATGATTGGAGGGATGCATTAAAGGTCTGATGGAAAATAGTTCTGGAAAGGGTTCTAAGGGAAGAGGTAATTTGGAGGTGATCTGATGTGAGCTTCTGTTACTTCTAAAATATTAGGTAGGCTATGAAGAAAAAAGGGAAAAAGTCAAGGGAAGTGAAGTGAGAATGTGGGAGGTGGGGTAGAGGGTGCTGTAATTAGAGACAGAAAGAGACCTGAGTTAATGTGTGGCTCATGTCTCTTATCCAACTTGTGCAGGGTTGCTTTGCGTTGAAATGGACTGGTGTGAGCAGAGGGATATGGCACAGCAAAAATGAAATCTTTGGGCCAAAACTGCTGCCTCTTCAGCTGCAATTGTACGAGAGATTACAACCTTTGAGAGTGGGCCAGCTGACCTGCACTGGGGCAACAGGAAGGATGTAGACTCTATTGAAGGGGCTTGAATGCTAAGGAGTGTTCTTTTCTTCAAAATCAGATTTATTCCCCCCTGGATTAACAAACTGGCACCCCACCTGGTATTATGAAGTATAAGAAATGCAAGAAAGAGAGGGTCATTGAATTTGCAACACAGTCTTGTGTTTTGGAAATGGCCATGAACAGTGTGAAGCAGGTTTGCTGGATGCCTGCATGGAGACCCCATGGAGCTGTGAGGATGAACCATGGGTTGCAGTAGAGACCCAGTAGTGCAACTGGGACCACAAGATGGCTGCCAAGGAGAGGTGCTGGCCCCAGATGAAGTTTTCTAGGTCTGTGAGTAGCCTAGTTGGAGGAGCAGAATTGGAACTACAGACTTATTGGTGGTTGGAATTACTGGAGGTGGAGACTTGTCATTTGCTAGAGTTGTTGGACTTGGAGCTTCAGAGTTTGATGTTTACCCTGGTTGTTTTAAATCTTGTATTGGTTGAATATTTTTTCCTATGCCCAATGCCATCTTTTGCAATGTGTTTATTTTGTGTGCCATTTATGGGTTTTGGTGGGATTTTTTTTTTGTTATTATGGCTCAAGAGATCTGACTGTGGGAATGTTTGTACATCATTAAGATTGATAAAAACTATGGGGACTTTTAAAGATGGACTGAATGCATTGTATTTTACATCATAGATGGTTATGGTTATGAGCTTATGGGGGCCAGGGGCAGAACATGTTGTTTTGATTCACGTGTCCCCCATAAACTTAGGTGTTCCAAATGGTAGATTCTGAGCTGATGGAGATTTGGGAATTAATGCCTCCTGGAGGCAGTGCATTGTTGGGGGAGGGGTTATGGGTATTATAGCCAGTTTCTCCTTGCCAGTGTTTGGCACACTCGCCTGTTGCTGTTCTCCACCTTATGTTTTCTAGGGAGTGATGTCCACCCTCCTCTCATGTCACCATTTTCCCCTGCCAAGCTTCCCCTCAAGTCTGTAGGCCAAAATAAACCTTTTTTCTCACAAGGTGCTCTCGGATGTGTGATTTCTACCAGCAATGTGAACCTAACTGCAATAGGCCATGACACTATTCTACATGATACTGGTATGCTGCATACCTGTGTAAAGTGTGGACTTAGTTATTATTTCTCACCACCGTCAGATATGGTTCATGATTGCAATAAGTAAACTGACTACATGCAAAATTCTAGGAGGAGGAAATATGAAACATAAAATGAGCACATGGAAAAATCTGTACTATATGCTCAATTTATATATAAAAATAGATAGCTTTGAGAAACAAACCCTAATTATTTAAGCAAATAACCTGTAAAATCAAGATACCCATTTGCAGAAAAGAAACTTGACTGGGATGGAGAAATGGTTTAGTGGTTAAGGCGTTTGCCTATGAAGCCTAAGGACCCAGTTGGATTCCTCAGGACCCATGTAAGCCAGATGCACAAGGTGGAACATGTGTCTGGAGTTCATTTGGAGTGGCTGGAGGCCATGGTGTACCCATCTCTCTCTCTCTCTGCCTTTTTCTTTCTGTGAGATAAAAGGTAACAAAAAGTATTTAAGAAGAAAAGGAAACTTGACTGAATATCCCATACAGAATTGTATCAGAATTGCTCAGGACTGCTATTGCATTTTGATCAGTTTCCAGCTCATCAAAGAGCATTGCACTACTAGTTTCATTCGAGAGCAAAGTGAGTAGAAGTTGAGCTGAACATATGATAATAATTAGGTATCATTAGTAAAATAAATCCTGCAATACTGCAGCAAATTGTTTCATATTAATTTGTGGTACTACTTGAGAGTAGTTGAAAATGGTAATGCTCCAAAGAAGTGGTTTTTCTTCTTGTCCTTATCCTAAATCTCCCTGGAAAGCTATAAACACATCTCAGAACACCAGAACCAAGATTCTGATTTCATTAGCTTACTGTAACTTGAGGTAGAAAGATTTTTAAAGTCCTTCTGAGACTGTAATGAACCTCTAGCAGTTTGTCAGTGAATTCAAGGGCTTGGGATATATGAACTGTGCATGACAGCTCTGTGCTGTTTGCTTTGTACATGGTAGTAGCTCACTTGTGAATACTAGAAAAAAGGTTTGTCTGGCTAAAACAATAACAAGTTCTCGATGTGTTTTCTTATTCGTCTACGTTGCTATAAGATGGGTATAAATTACCAATGGACTCTAAGACTAAATTATTTGTTTTATGGATATTCCAAGTACTATAATTTGATTTATTTATATTGGAAGTCATATGCAACAAATAAATACAAAAAAGAAATAAAAATAACCTGTATGTATATGAGGTGTATTATATTATTTTCAAACTTCTACAATGATTACTGAAAAATGGAATTGATTCTTATAGTGTTATATGTCTTTTGCTAAGAAATAGAAGTTAAAATTATAATTTCAGGAATAGGTGTAATAGCAATGCTAAGATGACAATATTGGGGATAGAAAGACATTCACCTAAATAGGGCTAGTGCTAATGGGGGAGGGGAGTGAGAATGAACTATGTTACATATATGTGTGAAAATTTAATTCTATTGTCAAATTGATAAGTGTCTGGAGTTTATTTGTAGTAGCTAGAGCTGCTGGCATGCCCATTCTCTCTCTCTCCCTATGTTTCTCTGTCTCGGTTACTGCCTCTTTCTCTCAAATAAAAATGAAAAAAATTTTTTTGAAAAATAGTTTTAAAAAAAGAAAGGCTCTAGCATAACACAGTGTGTTTAACCAGGCTGCTTTTGCTATTCACTGCTGCATGCCTCTACCCTGTGTCTCCAATACTTCATGACAACTGAAGACCAGCTATCACCAGGAATCTCTCAGGCCTTCAATGCCCATTCAGTACTGTTGAGGCATCTGATCTCATGGACTGAGCAGCCAGAGTTCTCAGATTTTTCAGCCTGCACATGATCATTTTTGCACTGCCCAGTTCTGTGGATAAAGTATGTAGGAAAAAGCACATGTTTACAGATAAAACTTCCAAGTTCTACATGTATATAAAAGGTCTAAAGATTTCTAAATGTAAATTAGTATGGTATCCAGGATCATAGGACCCAGGTTGTTAAGAAGAAAACCTAAGCCCTCATCATAAAATTTACTAAACAAGGGCTGGAGAGATGGCTTAGCAGTCAAAGTGCTTGCCAAAGCACTTTACTACAGAGTAGCCAAAGGACCTAGGTTCGATTCTCCAGATCCCACATATAAGCCAGTTGCACAAGATGGTGCATGCATCTGGAGTTCATTTGCACTGGATAGAGGCCCTGGTGTGCTCATTCTCTCTCTCTCTAACAAATAAATAAAAAATTTACTAAACAAGTTAAGGTTAGGGCACTAATTGGAAAGGTGCATGATCCTGAAACTTGGGATTGAGGTGTGTGTGAACACCCAGGTAATACTGAGGACATTGAATACTCTGATGGATTTATTCTACCTGAGCATGTAGCATCCCCATACACTGAGCAGATATATCTCCATACCTAGTTTCCTGAAATCTTTCTCTCTCTGGCTTTGCCTGGAAGAATTAATCATGCATTACCCGTGGAACTGGACATGACCTTTGCTGAAGGCGATGCCAAGCAGCCCAATGCTGATGCTCCTCAGTACCCAGTACTCTGTGCTATGCTTTTACACCTATTTTGAAACTCAAGAGTGAGCATGCCTAAGGCTAATTAGAAACCATGTCCCATAAGGTTGTATGTTACTTTTTTATTGACAGCTTCAATAAATATAAACAGTTCACCATGATTGTAATCCTCTCCCATCACCTTCCATTTTCTCTCTCATAAATCCATTCTTAGTTGAATCCCTTCTTTTTTCTTAGAATCTCTTTTATTTTGATGTGATCATTTATTTCACTTTTATTTTGCAGGTCTTCTGTAGGTAGCAGCAGCCATCATGAGGCCATGAATATGAAGGTGGTTTGTCTGGAACATAGTATTGTTAGCACTTCTCCTTTCCTTTGGCTTGTAGAATAATTCCTCTAACTCTTCCATAATGATCCTTAAACCTTGGAGGGTGTATGAGAGAGATGTATCATTTAGTACTGAACACTCCACTGTCACTTCTCAGCACATTGGTGATTTTTGAATCAACCCAGTGGTGACTGCCATCTGAGAAGAGAAGCTTCTCTAATCAAAAACAAGGCTACCAGTAATGCAGGGGCATGAACATAAGTAATTAAGGGCATAATACATCAATTTAGCAAGACATTTGAAGGAGTTCTCCTCTAGGGCTTATTGGCTTCCCCAGCCATAGGCTTTGGATTATGTTTTCAGTACCAGGAGGAAATTCTCTCTTATGGATCAGCCCTCAAGTCCAATCAGAGAGCAGTTAGTTTCCTCCATATCAAACATAGCACTATTGTATCAGTTGATAAATTTGGCCTGGTTGGCCAGCCATAAAGCTTACATGGTTCATTGCTGGTTTACACCATTGATGACTTTTCTCTCCCAACAGGCTGTATATAGGTCTATTTAGCATCTTGACATCTGCCCAATGGAGAAGACCTCCAGCTTAGCTTCAGCTTGATTTCTCAGTGTCCTGCAGAGCAATTGTGTAGTCTTCAGCAATAATGCCTTACCATGTAGTTCTGATGGACAACCAAAAGTATTGTCAATAGTCTGGGGGCATCAGTGGCCCCCTGGTATCACTCAGTAGAAGATATCCTACCATACACTGAAATTTTTCTAATGACAATCTATTGCTTCTTGGCACAACATTATTCATGCCCATAAGATACTTCTCAAACTCTTTGTATTTTAACATATATATTAGCTAGCAAAGAAGTTGCATGGCATGTTAACATGCACAGTGAAATGTGGTCATGTGGGTTTCTAATATAGGTTGCATTGAAGTTACCTGATATATCATAGGAGAGTGGGGCCAAAACCACATTGGATTCATTATTTATTACATATTATGAGTTAATATTTGGTCATTGTGTGTTCAGAGTCATTTCAGTTTTGCCAAGTCTACTAAGACCACAACCTTGGTTATTAGACTACATATGGATTTATGATCCACAATTTAATAATAGTCTCTATTCTACTATATAAACATATTTTCTTGAATTACTGCAGTTAGTTCGAGATATTTGTCTTGTGTATTTTCTCCCTTGATACAGCATAAAAACAAATTGTGCTTTGTATAACTTCCTGCTAAGATACACATAGAAGAATAAGTCATATTTTCTAGTCCCACTCTTGTAATCTTGGGTTGAAGAGAAGTATCTCATTATAGGAGTTGGTATCATTTGATGACATAGCTGTGGACTTCACCTGGCAAGAGTGGCAGGACCTGAATGTTGATCAGCGAACCCTCTACAGAGATGTGATGCTGGAGAACTACCACAGCCTGGTGTTCTTGGGTGAGTTAAACTTTTCTGAAACTTTGTGTAGCAATTACTTTATTGTTTTTGGCTTTTTCAAGGTAGGGTCTCACTCTGGCCCAGGCTGACCTAGAATTAACTATGTAGTGTCAGGGTGGCCTCGAACTCATGGACATCTCCCTACCTCTGCCTCCCAAGTGCTGGTTTTAAAGACATGGGCTACCACGCCCGTCAGCAATTACTTTCTTTTGGGTGGAAAAGTATAATTATTCCTAGTAATGCTAATATTATTTCAATATTGCACTTTAAAGTTAAAAAATTATAAGGGGGCACAATATGTAGGAAAATGTGGTTTTGGAGTACACACATATACAACGACCAGAATCTGTCAGCTCATGTGTTACTTGTAGCTTTTGTTAAATACTAATTTAATTGGTATCACATGCATAGTTACTACTATGCTATAGAACCTATGAAGTTATTTCTTCCAAATGCACCCAATTCTATCCATCCTTTTTCCATCCTTTTCTTCCACACATTTTCCATATTCTGATTGCTTGTTTTATTTTCTAACGTATATTAAATCACTGTAGACTTGTAAATACAATGAGAACATTAAGGATTTTGTTTTTGTGTCTGTCATATTTTATTTATATATAGTTACTTTTCTGGAGTGAGGAAGCATGTTCACTGCAATTATGGAAGTTTATGCTAGCCCAAAGAAAAATTCTATTCTAGTTTGGTGAATGAGTTTATTGGGGTTACTTAGAGAATTTCAAGTGAGGAATTTATGGCAATCTGGTTGGGAAATGTTGATAGTGCATTGCCAGTGTCATAGATTTGGTCACAGTTGTATCATTCTTTATTTTTTTAAATATGTTTTATTTATTTAAGAGAAAGAGAGAGAGAGAGAAAATGAATGGTCGTGCCAGGTTCTGCAGCCACTGCAAATGAACTCCAAATGCATATGCCCCCTTATCCATCTGTCTTACATGGGACCTGGAGAGTTGAACCAGGATCCTTTGGCTTTGCAGGCAAATGCCTTAACTATTAAGCTACCTCTCCAGCCCCAAAGTTGTATCATTCTTGATTTCATTGATGTGACTGTGATAAAAGTTTCCTTGTATTTCAGTAGAGCTCCTTTGCTTTACGATGGTGACAGTATTTTCAAAACCAGAGGAGGGGCTGGGGAAGTAGCTTAAGAGCTAAAGGTATGCCCAGCAGGCACACATTTTTTTTTAGAGAGAGAGAGAGACAGACAGACAGTTGGCATGCCAGAGCCTTCAGTCATTGCACTTGAACTCCAGATGCATGTAACCCCTTGTGTGCATGTGTGACTTTCTTCTTTTGTGTCACTTTGTGTGTCTGGCATATTTGGGACCTGGAGAGTTGAACATGAGCCCTTAGGCATCACAGGCAAGCAGCTTCACTGCTGAGCCTTCTCTCTAGCCCCCCCTTTTTTTCTTTTGAGATAGGATTTCACTCTAACTTAGGTTATCCTAGAACTCACTTTGTACTCCAAGATGGTTTTTATTTATTTATTTTTATTGAAAACTTCCATAATTTTAAACAATATCCCATGGTAATTCCCTCCCTCCCCTCCACTTTCCCCTTTGAAACCCCATTATCCACCATATCCCCTCCCCTATCAATCAGTTTCTGTTTAATTTGATGTCATGATCTGTTCTTACTATTATGATGGTCTTGTGTAGGTAATGTCAGGCACTGTGAGGCCATGGATATCCAGGCAGGTTTGTTTCTGGAGGAGCACGTTGTAAGGAGTCCTACATTTCTTTGGCTTTTACATTCTTTCTGTCACCTCTTCTGAAATGGACTCTGAGCCTTGGAAGGTGTGGTAGAGACATTTCAGTGCTGAGTACTCCTCTTTCACTTCTCAGCACCATGGTGCCTTCTGAGTCACCCCAAGGTCATTGCCACCTGAAATGAGAAGCTTCTCTAACCAAAAGTGAGAGTAGCATCAATATATGGGTATGAACATTAAGAGAAGTGCTTACCAGGCAGTTTGATGAGCATGGTATATACATTTAGCCAGATGCCAGCAGATGTTATACCCCTAGAGCCCATGACTACCCCTGTTGTAGGTTTTCAATATTGGAAATGTATTCCCTCCCAAGGAGCAGGCCTCCAGTCAAATCAGAGGGTGGTTGGTTTCCCCCATAACTGATGTGCCATTATTGCACCTGTTGGCTCATTTGGTCTGGCTGGCCAAATATAAGTCTTGCAGTGTCTGCTGCTGGGTATCTTCATTGGTGATTTCTCTCTTTCCCATTGAACTGCAATGCAGCGTGACTTTTTCCCAGCTTTCTGTCAGCTGGTCTACATGGAGGAGGTTTTCAGCTCAGCTCCAGCAGGGTTTCTCAGTGACCTTTCAGCCCAACTATGTGGAGTCTTCAGCAATAGGGTCTTACCATCTATTCCTGGTGGGAAACCAACCGCCTTAGCAGTGACCTGTAATGTTTTGGGGGTATCAGGGACCTTGCTGTCTAACAACTCACTGGAAGGTATCCCATCCCTGGCACTGAAAATTTTCTAGTAATAATCTATGGCTCCTGAGTGTTCCATTGTCCAAACAAGTAGGTTTCCCTATGATTTATTTATATCCTCTTAGATTTTGATTAGCCCTCCCTCCACATTTCCTTTACTCAGTCTCTTTCCCCTGACCTCACTTTGGCCTTTTCACCACCATTAATCTGTTCTTCTACTTACATACATGCAATTGCATCCTACTGATCCCCCCCCACCCTTTCTATTCCCTTTACATTTCCTTTCTAGCTTACTGACCTCTGCTGCTGAGTTTTCTTTCTACTCACACAGAAGTCCAATCATGTGTAGCTAGGATCCACATATGAGAGAAAACATGTAGCATTTGGCTTTCTGCGCCTGGGTTACCTCACTAAGCATAATACTTTCCAGATCCACCCATTTTCCTGCAAATATCATTAACTTCATTTTTCTTTTACATTGAGTAGAACTCCATTGTGTAAATGTGCCACATCTTCATTACCCACTCATCAGTTGAGAGACATCCATGCTGGTTCCATTTCCCAGCTATTATAAATAGAGTGTCTATAAACATAGTTGAGCAAGTATCTCTAAGGTAGTGAGACGAGTCCTTAGGACATATGGCCAGGGGTGCTATAGCTGGGTCATATGGTAGATCTATTTTTAGCTGTCTCAGGAACTTCCACACTGATTTCCACAATGGCTGGACCAGATTGCATTTCAATCAACAGTGTAGAAGGGTCCCTCTTTTTCTGCATTCCCTCCAGCATTTATGGTCATTTGCTTTCATCATGGTAGCCAATCTTTTTTTCTTCTTTCTTTCTCTCTTTCTCCCTTTCTTTCTTCCTTCCTTCCTTCCTTCCTTCCTTTTTTTTTTGTTTTTGTTTTTTTTGAGGTAGGGTCTCACTCTAGCTCAGGCTGACCTGTAATTCACTGTGTTGTCTCAGGGTGGCCTTGAACTCATGGTGATCCTCCTACCTCTGCCTCCTGAGTGCTGTGGTTAAAGGAGTGCACCACCACACCTGGCTTCAATGTAGTTTTAATCTGCATTTCCCTGATGACCAGGGATGTAGAACATTCATTTAGATGTTTATATGCCATCTGCATGTTTTCTTTTGAGAACTCTTATTTAGTTCCATGGCCCATTTTTAATTGGGTTGTTTGATTTCTTATTATTTTTTTGAGGTCTTTGTATATCCTAGATCTTAGTCCTCTATTAATTTAATGTTTTATTTTAAATTATTATTTTTTTAATTACTTATTTATTTATTTATTTATTTGAGAGTGACAGACACAGAGAGCAAGACAGATAGAGGGAAAGAGAGAGAATGGGCGCACCAGGGCTTCCAGCCTCTGCAAACGAACTCCAGACACGTGTGCCCCCTTGTGCATCTGGCTAACGTGGGACCTGGGGAACCGAGCCTCGAACCAGGGTCTTTAGGCTTCACAGGCAAGCGCTTAACCACTAAGCCATCTCTCCAGCCCTTAAATTATTTTTTAAGGTGTGTTTTGTGTTATATACCTTTCATCCTAGAACTCAGGAGGATGAATAGGAGGATCACCATTTGTTTGAGGAAAGCCTGAATCCATTCAAGGTCATCATGAAGTAGAGTAAGACCCTATCTCCCTCTCCCACCCCCAAATCAATGTTTTATATATCATATTCCTTAATGTCACTTGAGGGTAATATTCGGGTTAGTGAACATTGAGTGTAAACCTCAAAAATAGTTTGCAGTTCACCTAGAAGAACACAGTACTTGAAATAAAATTGATACCATGTGTGAGTCCACCTGATTTAACATACTGGCAAAATTTGTATATTATTTTTTATTAATAGGGAACTGTATGGCTAAACCTGATTTGATCTTCAAGTTGGAGCATGGATTTGCCCCATGGAATGTAGCAGAATGCTCAAATCAGAAGCTTCCAGGCAAGTGAATGCCACCTGGGGAAAGAAAAGATAGTGAGATGAAAACTCATCATGTTTAAGTCCTCTTTTTTGGAGGGGGGGCTTTTGGAGGTAGCATCTCACACTAGCCCAGGCTGATCTGGAATTCATATGTAATCTCAGAGTGGGCTCAAACTTATGGCAATCCTCCTACCTCTGTCTCCCAATTGCTGACATTAAAGGTGTGCGCCACCACACCTGGCATGTTCAAGTCTTAAAGCCTCTTGTTACTGTGAATCAGAAAGAACTTTTTGCAATCTCAATGTATGATCCTGTTGTGCCAGTGAAGAATTTTTCTAAGGCATTCCAAAATTTATGTCCCTATATGGATTGCCTTTGAAAATGTGAGTTAGATATTGTGCCTAAATTCTCAATTTTCACATTTTGTGTGTGTGTGTGTGTGTGTGTGTGTGTGTGTGTGTGTGTGTGTGTGTTTTCAAGGTAGGGTCTCACTGTAGCCCATGCTGACCTGGAATTCACTGTGTAGTCTCAGAGTGGTCTTAAACTCACGGCGATCCTCCTATCTCTGCCTCCTGAGTGCTGGGATTAAAGGCATGCACCACTATGCCCAGCTCTTCTTGTACTTTTTTTTTTTAAATAATATATTTTATTTATTTATTTGAGAGAGAGAAAGAGGCACAGAGAGAGGTGTGTCAGAGTCTCTAGCCACTGCAAACGAACTCTAGATGCATGCACCCCCTTGTGCATCTGGCTTACTTGGGTCCTGGAGAGTCGAACTGGAATCCTTTGGCTTTGCAGACAAATGCTTTAACTGTTAAGCCATCTCTCCAGCCCCTCCTCTTGTACTTTTTAATATGACAGTGCTAATACTTTCCCATTGCTGTGATGAAACCCTTATAAGAAACACCTTTAGAAAGAAAGCATTTCTTGAAGTGTACAATTCTATAATGATAGTTTTGCTTATAATGCTGATACAGTGTTGAAAATAATACACAAGAGAGTATTTAGCATAGTTGCAGTTACTTGTGGAATTTATAAAAAATAAAAAACAGCATCAGAATTTTCAGGAGATGATAGAAGGTTAGACATTGTCTCCACAATGTCCATGAGAAGAATCTAGGTGACCAAGGATATTAGATATGTGAAAAGGAGGAAGTGTGTCGAGGATTGAAATAGAGCTTTTAGTCCACCCACAGGAAGAAAAACAGAATGACAGTGCAGAGAAAAGTAATAAATATTCCACTGTCATCTCATAGATTAAAATACAATGCAAACTTAAGTATGAAGTAAGAAAAGACAGGACAAAGAGCAATTGTGGCCAAATAGTATTTCTGGTACTAGTTTAAATCTGTGTCTCAAATAAGCATGAAATCTAGGTATTTGGTTCTTTTTTTCTTTTTTAACCCAATCTGCAACAGCAGACTTGCATTAGATACATCGATTACATTTATCAAAATATCTAGGAGTGCTAGAAGTAGACACCATCTACTGTTGAAACTGAAACAGCCATAATCCAGACAGTCTGTGGACATACATTCATTTTAGCTTCCCATATTTAGGTACAATGTGTAACTGAAGATTGAGCCCAGGTCAATCATATGGGTTGACCCTTTGCTTTACTACATGTGGTTGATTCTTGGTTGGGTACTTAAAGCCCTGACCTGAGCTAAAATAGATGGGAGATGCCTTATTCTTGTGCCTGCATGTGTAGCTTAAAATTTTTTTTGTTTATTTTTATTTATTTATTTGAGAGTGACAGACAGAGATAGAGGCAGATAAAGAGGGAAAGAGCATGCCAGGGCCTACAGCCACTATAAATGAACTCCAGATGGGTGCGCCCCCTCGTGCATCTGGCTAACGTGGGTCCTAGAGAATAGAGCCTCAAATTGGGGTTCTTAGGCTTTACAGGCAAATGCTTAACTGCTGAGCCATCTCTCCAGCCCCTATGTAGCTTTTATATTAAGTAGGACTCTGGCTGGTACATCACCTTCAAAAGTCATTGAAGTCACCAGTGCATTTAGTATACAAACACATTTCTTTCTTTCCTTTTTTTTTTTTTGTTTATTAGTATTTTTAATGTATTTGTTTTTTCAAAGTAGGGTGTCACTGTAGCTCAGGCTGACCTGGGATTCACTATGTAGAACGTTTCTTATCTGAAGGCTGCCCTACCATTGGCATTGTTTATGGCCAGTCCATCAGCCCACATAGAAAGCCAACTGTAATAGTAAGACCAAATGAACTGTGATAAACCTGAGCTAAAACACCATTATTCCTGTCAACTACTGGGAGAGTCTAATATTGGTAAGCAAGAATAACGATTTTCTCTGATTTTCAACTATATTTTCTACATTGTTGCTTTTATTTTCACTTTGTTTCTTATTGTGATGTCTTCCTGTTTGAAATTTTAGTCCTTTTACCTTTATTTTATTTATTTTTTCATTTTGCTTTGATTTTCTCGTGTAGCTTGTTTTTGTTCTTTCTCTGTTGTGCAGTCTGTTTTCTTTTTCTTTGACCTCCTCTTCTCTTTAATGCAGAATACTAGTTATTGAAGATAAGTTTGAACTACTGTTATCATTAGATTCCATTAATGAGAAACATATACAATAATCATGTCCATAGCCGTTAATAAATCCATTGTTAGCTGGGGAGGTCACACAGTGGGGGAAATGTACTTGTTGCATAAGCATGATAACCTGACTTGTGATCCCCAGAATCCACCAGCGAGCAGAGAATCCCCCACATCTCATACGGCAAAATCATTGCATAGACAGATGTTTACAACAGGAAACACTTTGAAAAAGATGGAAGGTGAAGAATGACAGCTGAGCTTATCTTTTTAGTACCACACATGCATTTTGTAACAAGCATTTCCAATCTCACACTTACATATAAACAAAGAGAAGCCTAATATGAATCCATTCTGTTGAAAAATGTAGTAGTGGAGAGACTAGAAACAAATAAGAACAACAAAAACAGACACTCCCTATGTCATTGTAGTAGAGTACTGTACTAATCTTGGTAAATAAAGCAAACAATAGGAGAGCAAAATATCTAATCAATACTTGGAGAAATGTGTAAACACTTAGACAAGGAAATATCACGGTGAAAAAATGACAACTTTTCCTCATACTTACTAGATTATCACACTGAAAATTAAGTTCTGATTAGAAAAAGGTTCATCCAAGATAGAATGGCTGTTTTCAGAAAACTTATACTGAAATAATTATTGATGATGAAAAAAAAACATATAGATCAATAGTAGTCTTCTGTAGAGATATATCATAATCAAGTGACCTCTAATGAACTAACTGAATATAGGAGAGAAAGTTGTTTACTTTTCACTTAATTGTGTAAGACATTGCTCATGTTAAGTAACACATCCGTTAGTGTAATCTGGGTTATTGATGTACAATAACAAATTCAGTGAATAAAAAAGTATAAGAGGAAACATTATTAATGTGTTTGTGAGCTATCATTTATAAAAATATAATACCTCCCCAAATACTTTGAAGTCCTTGTGAGTCAAGTCCCTGTTATAGTATTAGGAATGTAATAATTATTTTGTTTTTCTGCAGAATTTAAAGACCAAGAGAAAACCAACTGGACCAAGACTTATGAATTTAAACAATGCCAGAACCCTATACATCAGAAGTTACATCTCACTCATCAGCATGAAACTCACATAATTGAGAAGCTATATAAATGTAATGAATGTGGGAAAGCTTTTACCCAGAAGTCACATCTTAATCTCCATCAGAAAATCCATGCAGGGGAGAAACCATATTCATGTAATGAATGTGGGAAAGGTTTTGTGTGCAAATCATACCTCATTATTCATCAGAGATCTCATACAGGTGAAAAGCCATATACATGTAGTGAATGTGGCAAAGCTTTCTTCCGGAAGTCAGAGCGCAATAGGCATCAGAGAATACATACAGGCGACAAGCCATATGAATGTAATGAATGTGGTAAAGCTTTCTTCCGGAGGTCAGAGTACAGTAGGCATCAGAGTACCCATACAGGTGAGAATCCATATGAATGTAATGAATGCGGGAAAACTTTCTTGTGGAAGTCACACTTAACTATTCATCAGCGATTTCATACAGGTGTGAAGGCATATGAATGTAGTGAATGTGGGAAAAGTTTCTACATGTTGTCACATCTCACTCGTCACCAAGGAACTCATGTAGTTGAGAAGCCATATAAATGTAATGAATGTGGGAAAGGTTTCTGCTCAGTGGCAGAACTTCATGTCCATCAGAAAAATCATACAGGGGACAAGCCATATGCATGTAATGAATGTGGGAAAGTTTTCCCTGGCAAATCATTTCTTAATAAGCATCAGAGAACTCATACAGGTGAGAAGCCATATAAATGTGATCAATGTGGGAAAGCTTTCCCTGTCAGGTCCTTTCTTAATAGTCATCAGAGAACTCACACAGGTGAGAAGCCATATGAATGTAATCAATGTGGAAAAGCTTTCTTTTACAAGTCATATCTTAAAATGCATCAGAGAACTCATACAGGTGAAAAGCCATATGATTGTAATCAATGTGGTAAAGCTTTCTACAAGAAGTCATTTCTCACTCGGCATCAGAGAACTCATACAAGAGAGACACCATATAAATGTAATGAGTGTGGAAAAGGTTTCTTCTCTAAACCCCAACTCACTGTGCATCATATGCATCACTGTGCTTCATGAGAAACCATATAAATGTGGGAAAGCTTTCTTCTGAAAGTCATAACTCACTATGCATCAAAGAATTCACACAGGTGAGAAGCCATATATATGTAAGGAGTGTGAGATGGTTTTCTGCCAAATGTCAAAACTTCCACATCATAAAACTCACACAGGCTAGCAGCCATATGAATGTAATGTATGTTGGAAAGCTTTCTCCCAGAATTCACAATTCACCTTGCATTAAAGAATTCATAGCAGGGCATGGTGGCACACAACTTTAATCCCAGCACTTGGGGGAGGCAGAGGTAGGAGAATTGTCATGAGTTTGAGGCCATCCTGAGACTACATAGTGAATTCCAGGTCATCCTGAGGTAGAGTGAGACCCTACCTTGAAAAACAAACAAACAAAAACAAAACTATATATATATATATAGTGTTTGCAGTCATATTAATGTAATACATCTGTGAATGAAAGCTTTCATATGGAAGACATATTTCAGAAGATGCAAGCCATAGAAATGTACTGTAAGTGGGAAACATTTCCCAATTTGCATCTTCATATACATCAGAGAGCTTATAAAAATGTGAATTCCTCTGAATGTAGGAGACACCAATAATGTAGGACGGCTGCCAAGGAATACTGGTCCTGCTGGCTTAGTTGAATATTTGGAGGGAAGAAATTTGGAGCCCAGCATATTTTTTTCCAAGTCCCAAATGTACAGCTGCAAAACATGATGTTTTGCTTTCTGGTTTTCTTATCAATATTACCCAAATATTTTCTTGCATGCCAACTTTTTGCAATGAACATATTTATTCTGTGCCATTCTGTATTGGAAATAAATAATTATAATTTGATTTTATAAGGCTCACGATTAATAGACAGTTTTGAGTCTCAGTTGAGACTTTCAACTTCTGAACAATATTGGGTTTGCTAAAGACTACAGAGACTTATTTATTTTTTAAATTTATTGACAGCTTTTCCATAATTATAGAAAATATGCCATGGCAATTCCCTTTCCACCTCCATTTCTTCCCCCTCACAAATTCACTCCATCATATCTTGTCTCTCTGTCAATTAGTCTCCTTTTATTTTGATGTCATCTTTTTAAACTTTAAAACTTTTTATTAGTTATTTACACAGTTTGTATACAGTCATGTTGTTACCATCATTAGCCTTCTCCCCATCTTCCCCCCTCTGCAGGGACCCTCCTCATTGGGGAATGTGGATCATGCATTGTGGGGCTAGCCATCAGTTATGTGTAAGTGTATCTGTGCATAGTGACCCAACTTGTGGCTCTAACAGTCTCTCTGTCCCCTCTTCCACAGATTTCCCTGTGCCATGTTGGGTTCATTTTAGGTTACTCGAATGATGAGGTCTTGGGAGCCTCTGTGTCTCTGGACCTCTGTTTTGGTAGGAGTTGAGTGTTCTCTGTGTCTGTTTCCTTCACCCTTTTACTGGTACCAGGTTCATCATGAACACAGCCATCTTGCTTATTTCCCCAATAAATCTTAGTTTCAGCTGGAGTCCTGTTGAGGTGTCACGGGCTGATTCTTTCATTAGAATCTCTGTCTGTCGGAAAAAAAGCAGATTCTCCAGTGGAGAGTGAAGTCAGCACCAGATATATGGGATAACCATTATTCTTTTAGAAAGAATTTAATAGGTGTAGGTCCTCTTGTAGCCTATAATTGTAACTTGATAGTGGAGAGGGGGCTCATTTTTTTGGATGTGGTTCTGACTGTTTCCCAGCTCCAATTATGGGTTCCGTTCCACTGATCAGATCAATTAGCCAGATCAATAGCAGATGGTTACTCACCATGATTGTGTGCCACTATTGCACTTTTGTGAGCATCATATCAGGTTGTTTGCTGCTGGGTAGCTTAGACCAAAAGTTGCTTGGACAGATGCTCATCAATTTCCCCAGTCACTCATGTAGCACCTTCTGGCCCTAGATGAGCTGTCCGGGAACTGGTTGTCTTCCAGATTCCAGCCAATTCTCTCCAGTGTTTTGATCATGAAGTGATGTTGTATCTAGTCAAAGGCCTTTTCTGCATCTATCGAAATGATAATGTGGTTTTTGTATTTAAGCTTATTTATGTGGTGTATTGCATTGACAGATTTCTGTATGTTGAACCACCCCTGCGTTCCTGGGATGAAGTCTACTTGATCAAGTTGGATAATGCTTTTGATGTGCTGCTGAATTCGGATTGTGAGGATTTTGTTCAGGATCTTTGTGTGTAAGTTCATCAGGGAAATAGGCCAATAGTTTTCTTTTCTCTGCCTGGTTTTTGTATTAGGGTGATAGGAGCTTCATAGAAGGAGTTGAGGAGCTTTCACTGTTTGCCAATTGTGGCACAGTTTCCGAAAGATTGGTTTGAGTTCTTCCATGAAGGTTTGATAGAATTCAGCTGAGAAGTCATTGGGTCCTGGACTCTTCTTTTCAGGGAGGTGTTGTGGCTACCTTTTCAATCTTGGGTATGATAGGCTTATTTAGGAGATTAATCTGCTCTGAATTTAGCTTTGGTAGATGATATGTGTCCAGAAATTCAACTATTTCCTCTATATTCAGTTTTTGTGGAGTAGAGGTTTTTGAAATAAGTCTTGATGATTCTTCCAATTTCACTTATGTCTGTTGTGATATCTCCTTTTTCATTTTTAATTTTGTTAATTTGAAGCCTCTCTATTTTTAACTTGATAAATTTGGCCAAGGATTTATCAATTTTGTTCATTGTTTCAAAGAACCAGCTCTTTGTTTCATCAATTTCCTTAATTGTTTTCTTAGTTTCCAATTCATTAATTTCTGCTTTGATCTACAAATCTCTTTTTATTTTTTCCATTGCTCATTTATTGTTTAAAAGTGTGTTGTTCAGTTTCCAGGGATTCCTGCTGGGATTCCTGGTGCATATTTTGCTGTTAATTTCTATCAGTACAGCATTACGATCTGATATCATGCTGGAAATTATGTTGCTCTTCCTAAATACATGGAGGCAGGCTTTTTGATCTATTATAGAGAAGGTCCCATGGGCTGCTGAGAATGTACTGTGTGGATTTTGGGTAGAATGTTTTGTAGATGTCCTTTAGGTCTAATTGATTTATGGTTTTGTTGAGCTCTCTCAATTCCCAGTTAATTTTATGTTTGGATGATCTATCTATTGCTGATAATGGATTATTAAAGTCCCCAACTATGATGGTGTTGGTGGTTATTTCTGTTTTGTTGTCAAGTAGGTTTTGTTTTATGAATTGTGGTGCACCTCTGTTTGGGGCATAAAGATTAATGATTGTGATGTCCTCTTGTTGGATTGTTATGTTGATAAGTAGGAAGTGGCCTTCTTTGTCTTTTTTGATTACTTTTAGTTTGAAGTCTGTTTTATTTGATATTAGTATAGCCTGTTTTATTTGATATTAGTATAGCCTGATTCTTATTTCTGTTTGCTTGAAATATTATTTTCCACCCTTTTACCATGAAGAGGTGTCTGTTTTTAGTGGTGAGGTGGGTTTCTTGAAGACAACATATTGAGGAGTCTAATTTTTTGACGCTAAAGGTTTATCAGTCTTGTTGATTCTTTCAAAGAACCAATTCTTTGTCTCACTGATTTTTGGATTTTTTTTCTTTTGGTTTGTATTTCATTCATTTTTGCCCTAATCTTTATTATTTCTTCCCATCTAGTGATTTTCAGTTTGCCTTTTTTTCTTTTTCTAAGGTCTTAAGGTGAAGCATTAAGTTGTTTACTTGTAACCTTTTACTTTCTTTCTTTTTTTATTTGAGAGTAACAGACAGAGGGAGACAGAGGCAGAGAGAGAGAGAGAAAGAGAGAGAATGAGTGTGCCAGGGCCACCAGTCAGTGCAAATGAACTCCAGACGTGTGTGCCCCCTTGTGCATCTGGCTAATTTGGGTCCTGGGGAATCAAGCCTTGAACCAGGGTCCCTAGGCTTTACAGGCAAGCACTTATTCACTAAGCCCACCTGTTACTTACTTTCTTTTTTTTTTAAAAAAAAAAATTATTATTATTTATTTATTTATTTGAGAGCGATAGACACAGAGAGAAAGACAGATAGAGGGAGAGAGAGAGAATGGGCGCGCCAGGGCTTCCAGCCACTGCAAACGAACTCCAGACGCGTACGCTCCCTTGTGCATCTGGCTAACATGGGACCTGGGGAACCGAGCCTCGAACCGGGGTCCTTAGGCTTCACAGGCAAGCGCTTAACTGCTAAGCCATCTCTCCAGCCCCACCTTTACTTTAGGTATACATTTCCCTCTTATGATTGCCTTCATTGTGTCCCAAAGGTTTTGGTTCTCATTATCATTTGATTCTATGATTTTTTTTTTTTTTCCGAGGTAGGGTCTCCCCCCAGCTCAGGCTGACATGGAATTCACTATGTAATTTCAGGGTGGCCTTGAGCTCAAGGTGATCCTCCTACCTCTGCCTTCCAAGTGCTGGGATTAAAGGTGTTCACCAACATGTCCAGCGAAATCATCTCCCTCCCCTTTATTTAATTAAAAATTCATTTATGTATTTATTTATTAGACAGAGGGAGAGAGAAACAGGCAGACAGAGAGAATGGATGTGCCATGGCCTCTAGCTACTGCAAACAAACTCCAGACACATGCGCCACCATGTGCATCTATCTGGCTAATGTGGGACCTGGAAAACTGAACCTGGGTCTTTTGGCTTTGTAGGCATGCACCTTAAACACAAAGCCATCTCTCTAGTCCTGATGCTATGAATTTTTAAAATTTTTTTTCTTGATTTCTTCATTGACCCATTCATCACTTAGTAGTGTATTGTTTAGTTTCCATGATTTTGTGTATGCTCTATAGCTATTTTTGCTATTGATTTATAATTTGCTCCCATTGTGAGCAGATAGAGTGTAAGGAATTATTTCAATTTTTCTGTATTTTTTTTTAAGATTTGCTTTCTGTTCTAATGTATGGTCTATTTTAGAGAGTGTTCCATGTGCTTCTGAAAAGAATATGTATTTTGCAGCATTTGGACGAAATGTTCTACAGATATCTGTTAGTTCCATTTGTTTTATGACCTCATTTAATCCAGATGGCTCTCAGTTAATTTTTGGCTGAGATGACCTGTCAGTTGATGAGAGTGGGGTATTGAAGTCACCTGCTACAACTGTGTTTGTGTTTATCTGTGATGTTAATTCTAATAGTATCTGTTTGATGGAATTGGGATCCCCCATGTTAGGGGAATATATGTTTTATATGTTTAGAATTGTATTGTCCTCCCTTTGGAGTGTTCCTTAAACCAATATAAAGTAACTTTCTTTAACTTTCCTAATTAATGCTGGTTTGACTTCTACCCTGTCAGATATCAGGATTGTAACACCTACTTGGTTTCTAGGCTCATTTACATTAAATATCATTTTCCATCTGGTTTCCATCTTTTATGGAGAGGCAAGTTTCTTGCAGGCAACAAATAGAAGGATTCTTCTTTTTAACCTGGTCTGCAAATCTATGTCTTTTGGTTTTGGCATTGAGGCTGTTGATATTAAGAGTTATTATTGAAAGATGTGTATTTATTCTTGATATGCTTGTTTTGTTGTTCTTCTGTTTTTCCTTTACTCTCTTGTTTTAACTATGGTATTGAGTATGGCTTATTTTTTCCTGCTTCCATATGTGAGCACACTGATTTCTCTTCAGAATGGAGGATCTGCAATGGCATCACCTTCACTAGTGAAATTTTTCCTCTATGATTTTTTTCTTGGAAAATACCTGCTATGCCTTTAGGGTGAAATTCTTCTACTTCTATTATGCCCTAATTTTTTATGTTTGATCCCTTTCATAGTGTCCTGAATGTCTTGAAATACCCATTCATAACTTCATATTAATTTGTCTTTCTCTTTGTTGGACTGTTTTAGATCTGCCACTTGGTCTTCAAGTTTAAATCTTCTATCCTCTCCCTTATCCATTCTGATGGTGAGGTTTTCTACACAGTTTTCTATTTGACTTACTCTGTTTTTCATCTCTAGAATCTCTGATTCCTATCTTTTCATTATTTCTATTTTCGTACTCATGTGTTGTATTGACCTCTTTATTTCATTAAATTGGTTTCCTGTGTTCTGTTAGGGTTCATTTAGAAGTTTGTTTTCATTTTTGATTCCTTTGACCATAGATATAATCATTTTCTTTTTGAAATCTTTGACAGGAATTTCATCTAAAACAATCTCGTTGGAGAACTGATGGATTTATAGTTTCTGGTGGTATTGTACTGTCTTGATTCCTTGTGTTTCTTATATTATTATATAGAGATTTTTGCACCTTGAGTTAATTTGATGCTGGATTTCTAGTTATTTGCCAGTATTCTTAGCCATGTAAATTTGACTTTATATATCCTCAGGGTAGGAGTTTAAGGTGCCAGATGTAGCTCTTAATGCTGTAAGAAAAATAGCAGAAGTGACCCTAGCTGTTGAGTTGCCTGCTATTCAAATATTCTAGAAGACTGGGTGGGGCAAATTACTGTCAGATTTTAAAGTTCAACTGAGTAATAAATACACTCAATCAAAACTAGCACATATTATTTATACAAGAGTGATGATTAAAAACAATAGATAATTAGCTGGGCATGGTATTGTACGCCTTTAATGCCAGCACTAGGGAGGTAGAGGTAGCAGAGGTATGAGGATCACCAAGAGTTCGAGGCCACCCTGATACTACATAGTGAATTTCAGGTCAGCCTGAGCCAGAGTGAGACCCTACCTTGAAAAACAAAACAAAACAAAAAAGCAATACATAATTTAATAAACTCAAGCCAAAGTCCCTAAGGGTGTGTGTTGCCCCACACCCTTTACCCTGTCAACTACAAGGTTGAAATTTCTGGTCTGAAATGGCTTCCAGGTGTGCTTGGAGCTGAGTCAGATCCTGCTGTCAATAATGAAATAAGAAAAGCACAAAGGCCCTATAAGTCAGGAAACATAAAAGGCAACAGTAATCAACAAAATACAGCTTACTTGAGAATGGTAAAGCCAAGCAAGAATATATCAATCTAATGTAACATAGAACATTACCTGCCCTGACATGGAAAGAGATTAACACTTCTACTCAGGCCTATGTACTTGGCTTTGTGTAAGTAGGCCCTGTTACATTTTGGGATGGCTTCTAATCTCACCAATGCTGAGTGCCCATCTCAATCCCTTTCTGTTGCACTGTGGACTCTATTAAGCTGCTTGGGTCACTGAATCTGGTGTTTTGGTTTGTTGTGCTGGATGCCATGCTGCTGGAGGGAGTGAATGAATTCTCTGATGGTTCACTGTGGCACTGGCGGTTTGGGGTTGGGAGGCTGTGAAGGATGCCTGAAACTGCTCAGCTGGTCCCTGCTATCTTCCCCTTTATTGTTATTGATGTTGCAAGGACACTGTTGTGAATGGAAAATCCTTCCACCTGGTTTCTGCTCCTACAACTCTGTGGCAGCCAGGTGGGCATGCAGATTGGGGCCAAATGGATGGGGACTGCTGGGGCCTCAGAGAGATTCTGACTGGTTTCCTCCTTTTTAGAAAATCTGACTCTTTCCTGCTTCTCTGCTGGGGTTGGTAATAACATGCATCTTTACTTTTTGATAGAGTATATTTTGCAGTTTTTCTGCTTATTTCCCTCCCTAGGCTGCTTTGGTGTGGCTACTGTGCTGCCATCCTACCCGGAAGTCCAGTGTTGATGTTCTTGATCCACATCATCAGATTTCTGCAGAGGTCCCACTGGTAACAGTTACTCATGCTATGTATTTAGCAAGCATTCCATTAAATAAATAATCTTGGCAGAACCACTTTTCTAATGAGGGAAATAGATACAGAGAAGAAACAATCTCTTCAGGCAACCAGAACTTCTCAACTTTTTAGTGTAAACATCATTTTAACAGGCTGGTATCTGTCATGGTTATTTAAAGCTCATTTTTGTGAAGGAAAGTTGACTTCCTAAATTGTTCTTTAAGAAATTAGATCATCTTAGAGAATGTCCTAATGAAATTAAATGCAAATAACTCATGAATGTTTATTGAATCATTGAATCTGGCAATTGTAGAAAGATTATAATTCATGGTATTCTTACTTCTCATGCATATACTATATGCTCTCAATATACCAAGTTCTTCATATTCATTAACTAAGTAGGTTTGCAAATGCTTCTAGAACACATCTTTTCCATTCCTAGGCTTTTATTTAAATACTGGAAAAAAATCTGGAAAATGAGGTTAAGCTTGAGACCTAAAGACTATAAGACCTAAGGGTTCTCACAATTTTTAAAAATTGACAAGTTTCTATGGACTTCAGCCCTGTTCATAACTCCCATAGAGAGGGTATGAGACCTAGACCAGAAAAGGGACTGGTACTCTCACATGCGCTAGAGACATAGCTGTATGAGATTTCTAAACCAGATAGGGAAGTAACAGATATAAGATGATTTTATTAACCTTTATTCATTCAAACACCTTCACAATTGGTGATGAGTTATTTAAGAAACTGCATCTAGGTGTTGATGTGCCATCAACTGAATGGAAAGAGACTTCCCATTTTCAAATAACCTTTTAGTAATATTCAGGTAAAAGAAGGAATACTCCCTCTTGTTAGCATTTGTGGTTGTCTGAAGGGTGGTTAATAGGTCTCAAGTCTCAGGTCTAATGGCTGCTGTGGTGGTTTGATTCAGGTGTCCCCCATAAACTTAGGTGTGCCGAATGCTAGGTTCCTAGCTGATAGAGATTTGGGAATTAATGCCTCTTGGAGGTGGTGTATTGTTGGGGGAGGGCTTAATGAAGTTATAGGCAGTTTCCCCTTGCCAGTGTTTGGCACACTCTACTGTTGCTATTATCCATCTTATGTTGGCCAGGGGGTGATGTTCACCCTCATGACATTGTTTTCTCCTGCCATCATGGAGCTTCCCCGTGAGTCTGTAAGCCAAAATAAACCCTTTATCCTAAAAGCTGCTCTTGGTCGGGTGATCTCTGGCAACAGTGCCAAACTGACTGTAACAGCTACTTTCCCCAGGAGGTAACACAAGAAGCCCAGAAGACCAGTGTAGGAAACATGGTGACGGATACACACCACGTGAGAAGCCCTTTATTGTTCCTCCAGATCTTCCTTCTTAAGAACAGCTAATTGTACATCAGGGTCTCCATCAATAGGGCATGGATATACATTGTGCCAGTAACTGAAAAGTTGTGCTAGTGAGTACCCTACTTATATTTAAATTACTAACTGAAATTCATTAAACATTCATAATTAAAATGAAATTTTTACAGGGGTCATTCAATGTTAATAGATGATATTTTCTTCCCCTACAGTAGATTCTAGCTGATAGGACCATTTAGGAAGAGTAGAATGTTGTCCTAATACATTTCTTAGCATTTAATGAGCTATCTTAAAAGTCCTTTAAACTAGCTGGGCATGGTGGCTCATGCTTTTAATCCCAGCACTCAGGAGGTAGGAGGATCGCCATGAGTTCGAAAACCACTCTGAGACTACCTAGTGAATTCCAGGTCAGCCTGAGCTAGAAAGAGAAACAAACAAAAACAAGTCCTTTAAATTCAGAAATTCCCAGATGATTAAAAACTATTTATCTTTTTCATACTCATTTCATAGTTTTGAATTTTTTGATTTTTTTTTAATATATTTCATTTATTTGAAATAGAGAGGCACAGACACAGAGAAAATGGGTATATCAGGGTCTCTAGCCATTGGAAATGAACTTAATACACCATGTGAATCTGGCTTACACCAGTACTGGGAAATCAAAGCTGGGTTCTTTGGCTTTGCAGGCTACTGCCTTAACCGCTAAGCCATCTCTCCAGCTCAGTAGCTTTGAATTTTTAACCTAGTTTTTTTTTTTTTTAAGCATAAAGCTAACTTTTGAGGATAGTTGAAATAATAAAAGTCTTTCTACCATGACTAAGGGAACATTGTGAAAGAGCAGGAAAAATATTGTAAGAGCCACCAAGTGGGTAGGAATACCCTGAGGCATGGTCATTGCCTGCTGCCACACTGCCCTCCCACTATCCTGCAGGCTGCAGAAGACCTTCATGACCCCACAATGAATGTCATAATCCCACTGAAGAGGCCCCCATGATAAAGAGAGCAAGGAGATAGCAACATATAACCTGTTATATATAAAATAAAATTAAAAAATGACTTTTCTGATTATAGAAACACAGAGACAGTGTTAATATGCTAGTTGCAATCTCCTTTGTCCAAACTGAAATTATTTTTCTGTGTGGATGGACTGTTGACATTGTTTTCTTTATAAATGTTTCCATTTTGATACATCTTATATTTGAGAAATCTCATGTTGCTATTTTTTTCTTATTTATAAGAAAGTATAAATCGCTTTGTTAGTACTTATAGAAATCTTAACTGGGTGTGGTGGCAAATGCTTTTAATCACACCACTCTTGAGGCAGAGGTAGGAAGATTACTGTGAGCTCAAGGCTAACCTGAGACTACATAGTGAATACCAGGTCAGCCTGGGCTAGAAAAAGACATTACCTCAAAAAACCACACACACACACACACACACACACAATCTTGAGGTTTTGTTTTTTCATTTAGAAGGAATGCTAAGTGATTTGCTTAGTTTATATGTATTTGCATGGAGAGAGAGACCGAGAATGAATAGACACACCCGGGCTGCCAGCCATTGCAAACAAACTTCAGATACACGCATCACTGTGCATCTGGCTTTATGTGGGTACTGGGGAATTAAACCCAGGTTGTTAGGCTTTGCAGTCCCTCAACTACTGAGCCATCTCTCTAGCCCTGCCTAGAACTTCAGTATAAGATCATTGCCCATAGGAATTAAACCTTTTAAAATAGTTTTCTTTAGAAAAATCTGTCTCTTCCTAGGAAGGGTGATTTGCAAAATAAAAAAGGGTATATATATATACCCTTAAATTAAATTAAAATTAAATTACAAATTTTTGCTGGGTGCAGTAGCCCACAACTTTAATCCCAGCACTTGGTGGGCAGAGGTAGTAGGAACCCGATGAACCTGACAGCATAGTAAATTTCAGGACAACCTTAGCCCTACCTCAAAAAAAAATATTTTTTTTATTTTCTTTTTATTCCCATTTTGCCTTTTTTACTTACTTATTTATTTATTAACAATTTCCATGATTGTAAACAATATCTCATGGTAATTCTCTCCCTCCCCTCCACTTTCCCCATTGAAAATCCACTCTCTATCATATCCCCTCCCCCCTCAATCAGTCTCTTATTTTGACGTCCTCATCTTTTCCTCCTATTATGATGGTCTTGTATAGGTAGTGTCAGGCACTGTGAGGTCATGGATATCCAGGTCATTTTGTGTCTGGATGAGCACATTGTAAGGAGTCCTACCCTTCCTTTGGCTCTTTCATTCTTTCCGCCACCTCTTCCACAACGGACCCTGATTCTTGGAATGTGTGATAGAGATATTTCAGTGCTGAGCACTCCTCTGTCACTTTTTCTCAGCACTATGGTGCCTTCTGAGTTATCCCAAGGTCACTGACATCTGAAACGAGAAGCTTCTCTAATAGTGAGAGTAGCATTAATATATGGGTATGAACATTAAGAAAAGAGTTTACTGGGCAGTATTGTAAGCATAGTATATACATTTAGCCAGACAGCAGCAGATGTGACACCCATAGGGCTCATGACTATGCCTGCTGTAGGTTTTCAGTGTCATGGATGTATTCCCTCCTATGGAGCGGGCCTCCAATCAAATTAGAGGGCAGCTGGTTTCCCCATAACAGATGTGCCACTATTGCACCCATTGCCTCATTTGGCCTGGCTGGCAAAATATAAGGCTTGCAGTGTCCACTGTAGAGTATCTTCACTGGTGATTTCTATGTTCCTGAGGGAGATTGGTCTGTAATTTTCTTTTTTTTTTTTTTTTCTTCTATATTTGCCTGGTTTTGGTACCAGGGTGATGCTGGCTTTGTAGAAAGAGTTTGGCAGGATTTCTTCTTTTTCTATTTTATGGAAAAGTTTAAGAAGCATTGGTGTTTGTTCTGCCATGAAGTTCTGGTAAAACTCACTAGTGAATCCATCTGGGCCTGGACATTTTTTAGTTGGGAGATTTTTGATAACTGCTTGGATCACCATGCTTATTATAGTTCTGTTTAAGTGGTTAATCTCATCTTAATTTAATTTAGGTAGGTCATAATAAGTCAAGAAAATCATCCATTTCTTTCAGATTTTCAAACTTAGTTGAGTATAGTATGTTCCTATGATTTTTTGAATTTCTCTAGTATCTGTTGTGATGATGCCTTTTTCATCTCTAATTTTATTAATTGGTCTCTCTTATCTTTCTTTTGGTCAGATTTGCTGAAGGTTTATCAATCTTGTTTATCTTTTCAAAGAACCAACTCTTTGTTTCATTCATTTTTGGATTGATTTTTGGTTTCTATTTCATTAATTTCTGCTCTAATCTTTATTATTTCTTCCCATGTACTGATTTTTGGTTTGCCTTGTTCTTCTTTTCTAAGGTTTTAAAGTGAAGCAGTATGTTGTTTACTTGTGACCTTTCTAATTTCTTAATATAGGCACTTAAAGGTATAAATTTCCCTCTTAGGACTGCCTTCAGTGTGTCCCAGAGGTTTTAGTATGTTGTCTTCTCACTGTCATTTGATTCTATGAATTTTTTTATTTCCTTCTTGATTTCATTGACTCACTCATTATTTAGTAGTGATTTGTTTAGTTTCCATAATTTTTGTGTTTGCTCTATAGCCTTTCTTGCTGTTGATTTGTACATTGTGATCAGATGGAGTGCAAGGAATTATTTCAATTTTCCTGTATTTGTTAAGATTTATTTTCTGTGTCCTAATATATGGTCTATTTTAGGGAATGTTCCATGTACTGTTGAATGTGTATTCTGCAGCATTTGAATGAATATCTGTTAGGTCCATTTGTTCTATGATCTCATTTAATTCAGATGCATCTGTTTATTTTTTGCTGGGATGACCTGTCAATTGATGATTTGGTATTATCTGTGACCTTAGTTCTAATAGTGTTTGTTTGATGACGTTAGGAGCCTCCATGTTAGGTGCATGCATGTTTAGGATTATAATATCCTCCTTTTGGAGTGTGCATTTAATCAATATAAAGTGACTTTTCTTATCTTTCCTAAGTAATGTTTGACTGAAGTCTACCTTGTTAGATATTAGGATGGCAACACCTGCTTGTTTTCTAGGCCCATTTGCTTGAAACACTATTTTTCAACCTTTCACCCTAAGATAGTGTCCATACTTTGTAGAAAGGTGAGTTTCTTGAATATAACAAATTGAAAGATCCTGCTTTTAACCCAGTCAGCAAATGTATATATTTTGCTTGGGGCACTGAGGCCCCCATTGATATTAAGAGTTATTATTGAAAGGTGTGTATTTATTTTTGCCATTTTTCTTGTTTTGTAGTTCCATTCCTCTGGTTTTACTTTTTTATTTTGGTTTTTCAAGGTAGGGTCTCACTCTAGCCCAGGCTGACATGGAATTCACTATGTAGTCTCAGAGTGGCCTTTACTCAGGGCAATCCTCCTACCTCTGTCTGTGGAATGCTGAGATTAAAGGAATGTGCCACCATGCTCAGATTTATGTATTTTGTTTTTATTTATTAAGTTCGAAGCAGAGATAGAGAGGAAAGACAAACCAAGAGAATGGGTACACCACTGCCTATGGATGCTCCAAACAAGCTCCAGATGTATGAGCCACTTTGTGCATCTGGCTTTACAGGCAAACGTCTTACCCACTGAGTAATTCCTCCAGCCCCTAATCTCACTTCCTTTACTATAGATCTAGTATTTTTCCTTCCTTGAATTTAAGATTAGTGTAACCCACACAAGTGTTTTATGAAGCACCAACCTGACTCCATTTTAACAGCAAGAGCAATTTTTGATACAAGGACTAAGTTGAGTTTCTGTTTCTCTTTAAGATTCTATGTCAGAGCTGGGGCCATAATTCCACCCCTGGTTATGGTTCCCAGGATTATGTATTCATAATGTTGCAGTAACTAGTTTAACTGTAATGGTTAGTCTGCTTCTCTCACCACACTTGCTTGCCTCTAAAACCTTCTACCCTGTTATTTCTATGGTTTTACATCATGAAAAGAGCCCGAGAAGCTGACTCGGGGCTGCTCTCTACACCCCTGCCTTAGGGAGGCAGCCACCAAACCAGTTCTATTTTGCACAATTAAAAGTTTGCTTCAATTTGGCCATAACTTGTGGTCAGTGGCCTTTTTCTGTCAAATTTGGGTTGACACAATGGAGCCCCAAGCAAGGTGGAGAACCTCCAACCCTAATTCAAAAGCCAGACCCTTCTTTCTGAGCCTCCAGGACTGAAGCATTGCTCCCAGGGGTTGAGCACCTTGCAGATGTTCCAGGGTCCCAAGACACACTTTCTGCTCCATGGAAAACTGAGGTTAACAGCCACAAAAGTGAAACCAGCAAGCACCAGTCTAGAGAGTCTTCCAAGGATAACTCATAGTAAAGCATTTCTTTGTATGACTTCTGGAACTGGTTCTGGTAGGATCCCTTCCAGGGACAGAGAGGTGTCTGATGAGGCATATTCACACTCCTGTCCAGGGCAATTGCAATTACATTACCCACCTGGTTCAGGACAACTGCGGAGCCCACCTGGTCCCAGTTCTATGCAATAGCAAGCAAGATGTCACACTGTCTACATGGTTCTGGTTTTGGGGCCTATATATCATTCAATTGTTGTTTGTCCTTATCTTTTGTGTCTTGTCCTTCTATTTAGTGTTGTTTTGTCCTTTTTTGCTTAACATTTCTTGATAGAGATGTGTCTGGACTTAATGATGTCATAGAACAAATAGATCTAACAGAAATCTATAGGACATGTCATCCAAATGCTGCAGAATACACATTCTTTCGGGCAGCACATGGAACAGTCTCTAAAATAGACCATATATTAGGACACAAAGCAAACCTCAAGAAATACAGTAAAATTGGAATAATTCCTGGCATTCTATCTGATCACAATGGGATTAAACTATATATTAAATCTATAGAGCATACACAAAATTATGGAAACTAAACAATATACTACTACATGATGAATAGGTTAATAATACATCAAGAAGGAAATAAAATAATTCGTAGAATCAAATGATAATGAGGAAATGGAGATATGTCTTAGGGTTAAGGCATGTGTCTGCAAGGCCAAAGGACCAAGGTTAGATTCCCCAAGATCCACATAAGCCAGGTACTCAAGGTGGTGCATGTGTCTAAAGATAGTTTAAAAAAAAAATTGGGGCTGGAGAGATGGCTTAGTGGTTAAGCGCTTGCCTGTGAAGCCTAAGGACCCCAGTTCGAGGCTCTGTTCCCCAGGTCCCATGTTAGCCAGATGCACAAGGGGGCGCACACATCTGGAGTTCGTTTTCAGTGGCTGGAGGCCCTGGCATGCCCATTCTCTCTCTCTCCCTCTATCTGTCTTTCTCCCTGTGTCTGTCACTCTCAAATAAATAAATAAAAAATGAACAAAAAATATTTAAAAAAAATAAATTGATAGTGAGAATACTACATACCAAAACCTTTGGGACACAATGAGGCAGTTCTAAGAGGGAAGTTTATAGCTTAAACTGCCAATATTAAGCAATTTGAAAACAACTTAATGCCTCACCTTTGGGCCTTGGGGAAAAGATGAACAAGGCAAACCAAAAGTCAGTAGATGAGAAGAGTTAATAAAGATTAGAGCAGAAATTAATGAAATAGACCCCCCCAAAATCCAAAGATTCAATGAAACAATGAGTTAGTTCTATGAAAGGAAAGACAAGATTGACAAACCCTTAACAAATCAGACCAAAAAAAAGAGAAAACCACAAATTTATAAAATTGAAGATGAAAAAGGCACATTATAACAGACACCAAAGAAATTGAGAAAATCACAAGGCTATACTTTAAGAACATATACTCCAGTAAGTTTGAGAATCTTAAAGAAACAGATGATGTCCATGATTTATATAACCTACTCGAATGAAATACCAATGAGACTCACCACTTAAATGACCGATAGCAAATATGGAGATCCAAGCAGTTATAAAAATCTCCCAAGTAAAAAAGTCCAGGCCCAGATGAGTTCATTGGTGAATTTTATCAGACATTCATGGAAGAACTAATACCAATGCTTCTCAAATTTTTCCATAAAACAGAAAAGGAAGGAATACTACCAAACTCCTATGAAGCTAGCATCACCCTGATATCAAAAGCAGACAAGACAGAACATAAAAAGAACTCTAGGCTGGGTATGGTGGTACATGCCTTCAATACCAGCATTTGAGAGGGAGAGGTAGGAGGATTGTTACAAGTTCATCGTTTACAAAATAAGACACTAGCCCCAAAACATAATGTAGACCAAGAGAACAGTATAGAATTATTAGCATAAATCAATTCAGCTACAGTTATCTAAAATTTCATTATCTAGTAACCTTTCTTTAAAAAAAGCTTTGTATTAGTGATTATCAATAATGTACATAATGCATTTTGATCATAATCCCCTCTAATTACTCTGTTTTGTTTTTCTTCTCCAACCCCCTAAGCCTCTCCCACTGAATCTATTCTTTTCAATTATATTTCTAGCTTGAATTTTTTCTCTCCACCATCATCCATGACAAAAATGCTAATAGGCCCATTAATGTGCAGGTGTTTTAGAGGTAACAAGGTATTGTGAGGTCATGAACACAATGGCCTATTTTTATTTGAAAGACAGACTACCAAAATACTCTTCTCCATCATTTGGATTTAGCATCTTTCCATGAACTTTTTGCCTGAGCTTTAAAGGGTAAGATATAGTTGTCTCATTTAACGAAGAGCACCTATCAGTCACTTAGCATCTGATGAGTTTCAATTGCTCCAGTAGACAATGTCATTTATGAAAATGTGTTTCTCCATCCAAAAGTGAGAGCAGCACTAATCTCTGAGCATAAACATAAATGTTTGAAGGGCAATTTCATGGGTGGAACATATCTATGTAGAAACAACAATTCTTCCATCACCTTCACCATCAATACCAAGCATGAATTCCACTTCATGCAGGAAGCCTCAAATCCAGTCAGAGCAAGTAATTTTCCCCCAAACATAAAAGCCACTACTGCATCAGTTTATTCATCTTTACTTGCTGCCCATCTGTATAGTTTACAAGGTCTACTGCTGGTTTAAAACGTTGAATTTGGGGCTAGAGAGATGGCTTAGTTGTTAAGCGCTTGCCTGTGAAGTCTAAGAACCCCGGTTCGAGGCTCAATTCCCCAGGACCCATGTTAGCCAGATGCACAAGGGGGTGCACGCATCTGGAGTGTGTTTACAGTGGTTGGAGGCCCTGGCACGCCCATTCTTTCTATCTGCCTCTTTATCTGTCGCTCTCAAATAAATAAATTTAAAAAACCAAAAAAATTTAAATGTTGAATTTTCTCCCCAAGTAACTTGCATATCACTTTGAAGCCGCAAATTCATCTATGAACACATTAGGCTAATACCAAAAGTAGACCAAGACACACCCACAAAAGTAAATATCTAATAACCTTGATGAATTTAGAAGTAAAAACTCAGATTTCTTGCAAATTGAATCTAAGAACACATCCATAGTATCATCTACCATGATCAAGTGGTTTCTATCCCAGGAATGCAGGAATGGTACAGCATATGAAAATAATAGCTTATCTCATAAATAGACTTAAATCAAATTGTAGGATGTTTTCAATAGATGCAAGAAAGTCTTTGGCAACATACAAAATTCTTTCATAATTAAAACACTGGAGGACTAGGGATAGAGGAAACATTTCTCAACATAAAAAGGGTAATACATAATAGACCTAAGACCTAAGATGGAGAAAAACTTTGAGCATTCTCACTAGTCTGGAAGAAGACAGGGCTTATTCTCTCACCATCACCCCTGAACATATACTTGAAGTCATAACACAAGTAATAGTCAACAGAGTAAAAGGGATTCTAAGTGGAAGGAAATAAGTCAAAGGAGCCCTATTTACTGATAATGTTATTTTATACGTAAGTGACCTGGAAGACTGCACAAAAACTACAAGAGTTTACAGTATTTTTTTTTTTTTTCAGAAAAGTGGCAGGATATGAAATCAACACATAATCATCACTAGTCTTCAGCATGGAGAATACTACTGTTGGGATCATACCTGATTTCAAGATATATTACAAAACCATAGTGATAAAGCAGCATTGTACTTGAATAAAACAGACACATAGAAAAAGAGAATAGAATAGAGTACAATAGAATAAAACAGATTATTCACGTTCAACTTGAAGTACATATAGCCACCTGATCTTTAACAAAAAGGCCAAAATTCACACTGGAGAAAAGACAAATCCTGTTGGAGAGACTGGATAAACACATGGGGAAGAGTGAATCCAGACCCTCTTCTCTTACCCTGTCTACAAATCAAATACAAATGGGGTTAGGACCTAACATACAATATGAAACTGAAAAGACTATAAGAACTAGAGAGCACACAAATTGATAGGTAAAGGGCTTTTTGAGTAAGACAAACTCAACTATTAGGATCTCATAAAGTTAAAATATTATTGTATAGCTAGGCAAACTATCAACAGTCAACAGATAGCCTACACAATGGGGAAAATCTTTGTCACCTATACACATAAGAGATATTTAATATCTAGAATGTGCAAAGAACTCAAAGCAAGTAAAAGTCATCATCCTACTCAAAAATTAGGGTTTGGAATAAAATAGTAATCAAAGGAAGAAACATAGATTCCCAATAAATATCTTAAAAGATGTTGAAAATCGTAAGCTTTTAGAAACTGAAATTAAAAGTTTGAGACTCCATGTAATTCTGGTAGGAATGGCTATCATAAAAAAAAATGACAATAAGTACCGCTGGTGGTGTGGAGAAAGAGGAACCCTCTTCCTCTGTTGGTGGGAGTGCATGCTTGTAGAGCCACTAGGGAAAAGAAGGTGGAAGTTTCTAAAAAATCTAAAATTAAATCATCAATTTGACCCAACTCTCCTGAGCATATACCCTGAGTATTCTACCCTTTATTATAGAGAGATATTTTCTGCCAAGTTTGTCACTGCTCTATATACAACAGCTAAAAAATGAAATCAGTTTACAAGAACAATTTATGCCTGTCATAAAAAAAAATCTTTCAAATATCTGTGTTTATCTCCTTTGATCCATGCTTCTCTCATTCTTGGCTTGAGATTCTTTTTTTTTTTTTTTTTTAATAGATGGCAACAAATATTAGGACCCACAGTCCATAAGAATGAGAAATAAAGATAGTCAACTGTCTAACAAGACATATCATTTCTTTCTTTTTCTTTTTCTTTCTTTTTTTTCTTTTTCTTTCTTTCTTTCTTTTTTTTTTCAAGGCAAGGTCTCACTCTAGTCCAGGCTGACCTGGAATTAACTATGTATTCTCAGGGTGGCCTCAAACTCATGGTGATCCATCTACCTCTGCCTCCTGAGTGCTGGGATTAAAGGCAGGCGCCATCACGCCCGGCTAAGACATATCATTTCTATCATACCCTCTAGGGCCCAGGGACCATTACAGAGGAAGTGGCATATTAAATATGTTTGATTCTCTGATGACAAACCTGAGAATGTCTAGGGAGATGTCAGTAGACACTCAGGGAAATGTACTTACACTGTTAATAGCATCACTGACAGACTATGTCAAAGGATTTTCCTGTTCCCTCTGCATGCATTCATCTGTGCTCCCTTTGTCATCTTCTGTCCATCTATTCTGGTCACTGGCTCTACTGAAGCTGTTTCACATACTCTATTTGAAATATGTATGTCCAGGAGTTGGTGCAAATGCAGAAATGGAGATCCCTGTATTTTCACTGTGTCTGATGGTTGTTCCACTGGATGGCAGAAGAAAATGGGTGGCTCTCTGGTGGGATGGCGCTACTTCCGTGGTGATATCTGTGCCACCATGGAAGGCAATATTTGCCTGGGAATCTTTGATGTGAGGGTTCCTAAGTGGCAAACATGGCTCTTCTTTGAATGACTGCTTTGTCAGAAGGCGGCACTGCTGGAAGGCTGTGTCCATGCTTCCATGTCTGCACGTGGTGGTTACACAGACTGGAGCTGGTGTGGTGAAATCCCTGATAGAGCTGGGGCAGAGCTGGCTTCTATGGTCAAGCGTGGAGTGCGTGATATGAGTTCAAAATGCAACTCTACCACTGGAGGATGCTGTGTCAAACATGCCATTCCCGATATGTTTATGTAAGATGAGCATAATGGATGCTGACACATTTCTAGGAAAAATATTTGAAAAATTTATGCTAATACAGTCCTTCCATATGGCACTTTACTTGTGTTTCTAGGCATCGTTTTGGCAGCAAACATTCTGATCCCATCCTACACTTTGAAACCTGTGTAGTACAACTGATATGAATGTGCATAAATGTATGTAAACTAGTTTCCAGAAAGTTTGGCAATAATTGGCTACTGGATAAGTGTCCTGTTTCTTTGGGGAAAAAAAAAAATCTTTGTGTGGTATAGGGGGAAATTAGTATGTATGAATGTCTACAATTATATCTCTCATACATGGTCATTATACCAAGCACACACATACATATTATATTATAATACTACATAAGTAAAAACAAAGAAGGTCTTACTTTGAATGGCACAAACCATAACTGATTATTCTGTTCTAAGTAAACACTTCAACAATACTACTTCACTCCAACACCATCATGTCTTAAAAGTCTGCCTATATATGTTTCTGAAAAACTCCTCTTCATTTTCTCTTGCTTATTTCTTTTTTAAAAATATATTTTTCTATTTATTATTTATTTATTATTTTTTTATTATTTACATTTTATATTTTTTATACTTTTATTAAGGAAGAGAGGGAGAGAGTGAGCATGCTAGGGCCTTCAGCCACTGAAAATTAACTCCATATGCATGTGCCACCACGTGCATCCCCAGTATGTGGGTACTGGGGAATCAAATGTGGGTCCTTAGGCTTCAAAGGCAAATGCTTTACTCACTAAGCCATCTCTCGAGCCCCCTCTCCTGCTCATTTCCAGAATTGGATTTCTTAGTCACATTGTCTCCACATATGCTACACAAAGATCAGCTTTTGCTCCCTACAGTGCTTTATCAACAGAAAGACAGATGAAATTGGCAGTTCAAAAAGTATAAGTTTTAAAAAAAATGTGCAGATAGAATATAAGGGAATTGTGGGATACCTTGAAAAGACAAAACATTGGTATCATTGTGTGGAGGTTTGAGTCAGGTGTCCCCCATAAACTTACGTGTTCTGAATGCTAGGTCTGCAGCTGATGGCAATTTGAGAGTGGAGCCTCCTGGGCGTGGGCTTATGGGTGTTACAGCCAGCTTCCCCTTGCCAGTGTTTGACACACTCTCCTGCTGCTGTTGTCTACCTGATGTTGGTCAGGAGGTGGTGTCCACCTTCTGATAATGCCATCATTTCCCCTTATATTGTGGAGCTTCCCCTTGAGTTTGTAAGCCAAAATAAACCCCTTTCTCCCACAAGATGTTCTTGCTTGGGTGTTTTCTGCCAGCAGTGCAAAACTGACTACAATAGTAAAATTGGTACCGAAAAGTGGTGCTATTACTGCCAGAAACCTGACTGTGTAGCTTTTGGCCTTTTGTAACTGCTTTGCAGGAGGGATGTGGATAAATTTGAGGTCTTGGTTTAAGAGACTGCTTGCAGTACAGCTTGATGGACTATTCTGGTCAGAGTTGAAAGACCTGAATGCAGTCAGAATGATGGACTGTGAAGCTTGGCTTATGAGGGTGAGCAAGAGCTTTGCCTGGGCAAAAGCAGTTTGTGTGAGAGGCTTGTTGTTGGGCCCATGTCTTGAGAACTTGTGCAATGTTGCATTGCCTAGAAATGGACTTGTGTGTGCAGAGGGATATGGCATAGAAAAAAAAAAATGAAAATTTTGGGCCCAAGCTGCAGCCAATTAAGTTGCAATTGGTTGAGACATTACAACCTTTGAGACTGAGGCAGCTGATCTACATTGGAACAGCAAGAAGAATGTGGACTCTTTCAAATTAAAGGGCCTGAATTCAGAATTTTTCTGTTCTTCAAATTTTGCTTTATTTCCCTCTGGATAAACAAATTTTAGCCCACCACCTGCTATGGAGTATAACAAATGCATGAAAGAAAGGGTCATTGGATTTGCAACATGGTTTTGTTTTTTGGAAATGGCCATGGGCAATGTGAAGCAGGCTTGTTGAATTACCTGCATGGATACCTGATGGAGCCATGAGGATGGACCATGGGTTACAGTTAGAGACTGAATGGAGATGCCAGAACTATGGGAAGGCTGACAAGGAGGGCTCTCAGCAACAGATAAATTTTCTGGGACTGAGTAGCCTAGTTGGAGGGGTGGAATTGGAACTCCAGAGACCTCTTACTGGTTAAATTTATTAGACTTGGAGACTTGTCACTGGTTAGTTTTGTTTGATTTGGATGTACACAGTTTAATGTTTACCCTGTTTGTTTTAAATCTTGTATTGGCTTACTATTTCTTCCCAATGCTAGCTTTTGCAGTGTGGATGCTTATTCTGTGCCATTATAGTTTTTTTCATCTTTCTTTTCTTTTTTTTTTTTTGTATTGACAATTTCCATACTTACAAACAAACCATGATAATTCCTTTCCCTCTCTCACTTTTCCCTTCATAAATTCACACTCCATCATATCCTCCCCTCCTTCTCTCCATTAGTCTTTTATTTTTATATTATCTTTTCTTCCTATTATGAGGGTCTTGTGAAGGTAGTGCTAGGCACTGCAAAGTCATGGTTATCGAGGCCAATTTCTGTCTGGATGATTGCATTGTAAGCAATTTTGCCTGTCTTTGACTCTTACATTCTTTTTGCCACCTCTTCTGTAATGGACTCTGAGTCTTAGAAGGTGTGATAGAGATGTTTCAGTGCTGAACATTCCATCACATCTCAACACTATCATGCCTTTTGGGTCATCTCAGTGGCCAACACCATCAGAAAAGAGAAGCTTCTCTAACGAAAAGTGAGAGTAATATTAACATATAGGTATGAATATTAAGTAAAGTGCTTATAGGGCAGTTTGGTGGGCATAATATATGCATTTAGTCCAGACAAGAGCAGGTGTTACACTACTAAGGCTCATGATTTCCCCCACTATAGGCTTTCAGTCGAGATCAGGTGTGTTCAGGGTGGTGTGGCTGTAGACTCACCCCTTTATTTCAGTCAAGATCAGGTACCCAGGGTGGTATGGCCATAGGTTTATCAAGACAATGTCAAAACCTGCCATTCTTCTCCCTGTGCTGAGCATTCTGACAAAAATTATGTAGAGAATGTGCTGTTTACAAATAATAAAAAAACAATTTTTTTGTGGCTAAGGCTACAAACTCATCATAAAAACCTTCCTCTGGAAAAATGGTTCAGCAGACAAGTGCACTTACCACAGAAGCACAAGAGCTGGAGAGGGTTTGATTCATCCTGAGTGATTGATTTTTTGGTAATGATGTAGACAGGTGAACATGGGCACACACTTGTAACCCCAGTCCTGTGGGGATCAGAGACGGGTAAATTGTGGAAATGGCAGCTCAAGGTTGGGTAAGAAACTCCATCTCAAGGAAAAAATACCCCAGAAGAATAGAGAACACCCAACATACTCCTCTGGTACCCACATGTATGTGCATAAAGTGAGCACCTCTGCACACACACAAGTATACACCAGACATACTGTCATACTGCACACACAAATGCACACATATACACACTCATGCATACAACACGCTACATCACACATACTGCATGCACAGACACACAGACACACACACACACACACACACACACACACACACAATCTTTCCTCCTGGATTCACCACTGGACTTCTTTTCCCATCCTCCTTGGCAGCTACGTGTGGTCATGTTCTGGCCTGAAGGATGGGGGGACAGTTAAGGAGGTGGGATCCCTGCAAGTCTCCATTTCTGCTTTGGGTGACCAAAGGCAGGTGATCATGAGGCTGGAGACTGGTGAGATCACAAGATGGATGTAGCCTGAATTTCTTAGGTAAAGAGAGATACTCACCTACTGTAAATGTCCACTCAAGACTGATCAGTGAGGAGTAACTTCCAACAGTGTCAGGCAACTGAAATAGCAGAGACTCAGTCTGGCTTAGCACAACAATGCAACTAAGTAGGGTAATAATAAAAACCTGGCCAAATGGGTTGGGATAGAAATTCGTTGAAAAGCATTCATTTTTGGTTAGCGTATTTCACCTATTTTGCCCTCAAATTAACACCTCCCAAATTGGAACACGAAAAATCTTGGAGAACTTAAAAAAAAAACTAACATCTCTTGTGCTCTAGTCCCAGAGATCCTAACTCTGTAAAGCTGGGGATGAACCCAGACATCTCTAAACCGTTTAAACTCTCCAGGAACTATGCACATATAGCTGGGGCTCATGGATGCTATGGCCTTGGAGAAGGGATGCTGCTCAGTGACTGCAAGCTTTAACACCCACCAGTCAGTTTTCCTTGTAGAAATCCATTCTCAAAATCAAAATGCTAGTATGGAAAGGTGTGTGCTCAAAGTGGCTGCAACAGCACTGTTTGGAATCATGTTTGAAGAAGAAGGAGAGGGAGAAAAAAATAAGTGTGGTGGTATGTTAATGTAATTCCAACACTCAGAAGGCTGATGCAGGAGCATTATGAATTCAAGGACAGCCTGAAGAACATGGTGAAAGCTTGTCTCCTGAAGCAGCAATAGAAACAATGAAGAAAATGAAAGAGAAAGGAAAAGCCTGTGTACCTGCTATTAGGAAAATTTGAGTAAACTGTGGGCCACTCCCGTGAGATGCTCAATTCTGACATTTAGGATTTTATTAGAGCTCTGAAAGCTGCCCATTCATTCAGGGATAAAAAGATCATTAACACTTCAAGAAAGAGATACAGGACATAGCTTTTAAGATTTTTTTTGGAAGCCAGGCATGGTGATTCATGCCTTTAATCCCAGCACTTGGGAGGCAGAGGTAGGAGGATCACCATGAGTTCAAGGCCACCCTGAGACCTGAGACTACATAGTGAATTCCAGGTCAACCTAAGATAGAGCGAGACCCTACTTTGAAAACAACAACAACAACAAATTTTGTTGGGTTGGAGATGACTTAGTGGTTAAGCGCTTGCTTGTGAAGCCTAAGGCCCTCATTTGAGGATTGATTCTCCAGTACCCATGTACTGGCACATGCATTTGGAGTTTGTTTGTAGTGGCTGGAGGCCCTGGTATGCCCATTCTCTCTCTCTCTGCCTCTCTTTCTCTCTGTCTGTCTCTCGCAAATAAATAAATAAAAAGAAACAAAAACTTTTAAACAATTTTATTTATTTAAGAGATAGAAAGACAGACACACACATACTCACACACACAGAATGGGCACACCATGGCCTCCTGCCACTGCACATGAAGTTCAGACACAAGTGCCACTTTGCCCAGCTTTACATGGCACTGGGGAATTGAACCCAGGTCATAAGGTTTTGCAAGACTTTAACCACTGAGAAGTGTCTCCAGCCCAAAGTTTTATCTATATATTACTTATGCATTTATATATTCCTATAGCTCTATAGATAAAAATGAGAAATCAGGGCTGGAGAGATGGCTCATCTGGTAAAGGTGTTTTCTTGTAGACCTGTCAACCTGAGCATTTGTCTGTTTCCACTGCCTGACTGAGGAGTCCATCTGACCAGCTGCCTCACATTCCTGCTGCCATGATTTCCCTGTCAAGACTCTATCCTCAAGTCATAAGCCAAAATAAACTCCTTTCTTAAATTTCTTTGGTAAGATTGTTTTTTTTATCATAGCAATGAAAAAAGTGACTAATATATCCTATAATGTTGTGAGTTTTTGTCTAGAGGACAATGGAGAAGCAAACTGAGACAAATGTGGTTGTTGATAAACAATGTTTCTGGTGGTTCTGCAACCCCTCCCCCTAGCACATGATAAACTTACATTTCTTGCTAGTGAATTGAGAGTGGAAATGACATGTAACACTTTTGAGTGGCACATTCATTGTCAAGTCAAGCTTCTATAGATAATTACCTCTGACACTGTGAGTGGCAATATCCAAAATGGGGCTTTTTAGGTTTAAGTGATCCCTAAACCCTTGCTGTAAAAACAACTTCATTCCAGGACCTTTTGTTGCTGTGGGCTAACTTTGTTATCCTGATGCATGAAAGCTAGCTCCGTGAGCTAGGACCACAGGAGGCCAGGATCTGACCTGGTTCTTGGAGACTCAGTAGACCATGTTTCCTGCTCCAAAGTTCACAGCAGGGCAACAGCAAGAAGCCACAGGTCTTCAGTCAGTCCTGGCACTTCCATGTGCAGCACAAGCTACGTCTCCTGCTTATAGACATTGGTTGGGTGGGACTGGGGAACAAGTGCTCTCAGCCCTTCTTCACCCAGGAGACCTGCTCCCTGGATCTGGTGCCCAGACATATGCTCTAAAAATCATGCCGTGGTCCCGCCTCTATCTCTTCTATCACATCTCATAGCTGCAGCCATTAGATGAACTGCCATCAGCTGAGCCACTCTGTGTGAGCAGGAGGAGCAGGAGGACTTCTGAGGACAAGGTTGACAAGGTTGCCATAGGGGTGAAGGTTGTCCATCAGAGCCTGGGGCAGTGTGGGGTACAGGTAAAGGGACCAAAGAAGAGCCTTGATTAAATCTACTTGGGTTACAGAAACATCACACAAAGCAAGCAGCTCCCCCACATTAGCTCAGGGATAGGTAAAAACCTTGAATGTAACAGTGAGAAATGAATCCCAATCATAGCCTGACTTAGGTCCTCAGCCCACCTGATTGACTGACACTCAGCCCACCTGATTGATTGACAGCCACCACCACAATTCAGAGTCTCTGAGAGAGGGTCCAAGTTGATGACAGCCAATGAGAAAGGAAGAGACAAGAGAGAACAGAGCCAATAAAAAAAAAAAAAAGACTCAAAGAAAGCAGGTGGCATTGCCACACCATGTTGTCATTTAATTGTGTCACTGGATAGGAGGCAAGGGGACCCTGCTGATGGTTTCCGAAAAGGCTAAGCTGCCTGAGTCACCAGACACAGACCTCCTTGGGGCTCCTGTTGGTGACAGGGAGCCCATCTCAACAGAGAAGGTAGAGGTCCCAGGGTAAGGGGTTCTGTGAGGCTGATCAGAGGGTGTGTACTGGTACTGCCCATGGTTCTGAACCACAAAGAGCCACCAATCTCCTGGACCACCTGGAATGGCTCTGTAAACTGCCACATGTCTGGGTTGGGGGAGACGGGTCAGGGAACGTCCTTGCCTCACAGCAGAAGCACCTCAGTTTGGATCCCCAGTAGCCAGAGAAATGAGTAGCTGAAATCCCAGTGTAGGTGATATAAAACCAGGAGGGCCCTGGTGGTTGCTGGCTAGCTCTTCTAGCAGGATCTGTGAGCTCTAGGTTCAGTGAGAGACAGTTTTAAAGAATAAGATGGGACTGGGTGTGGTCATTCTCATCTATAATCCCAGCCCTCAGGAAGCTGAGGCAGGAAGATTATCATGAGTCCTAGGCCAGCCTGGGCTACAGAATATGTTCCAGGTCAGCTTGCACTAGAGTGAGAGCTTGTCTCAAAACAAAACACAACAACAACTAAAAGATTAAGGTGGAAAGTGATTGAGCAGACGTCTGATGTTGACTTCTGGCCTCTATGTGCATGCATTCCCACACACCTATTAACATGCATATACACTGCACACATATATACATGTGCAACAACAGAAAATCTGTATGTCTGTGTAGTACACCTACCTAGTGAATTAAAATCTCCTGGAGACAGAGCCCTAAAATCTGTATCCTTTGAGACAATTTTGACACTGCCCCATAGTTAAATAACCCTGATCTCCTAACTCTTGCACACTGTGAGTCCTAAGTTCCCAAGACACAGCATCATTCTACCCTGCCTCACAGTAACTACTTCTGTCCTTTCTGTGTGGCGTTGGCAATGGAAAGTGGTGGAACCACCATGCTGGTCAGGCAGGACAGGATCCCACCCTTCTGCTTCCTCAGGACAGGCACCTGCTGCAGTTCCTCGCATGTCTGGAGAATGAGCTGCTTCCACCAGGGCACTGGGCGCACTGCTCTTGTCCCAGTGGAGAAAAATGAGGGGATAGCTGTGGGGGATTTGGGGAGTCCAGGGTAAGGGTCAACCATAGGAAGTGACCATTCTTCTGGCCCCAATGTGACTGCACTCTTCAGGGGTGCTGGCCACAGGAACAGATGGTCATCTCAGGAGACTGGCACTGGGATATATTCTCAGAACAAAGTATTGCCCAAGCTGTGTAAGCAGAGCCCATAGGGTTCCTCAGACTCTACATCTGCAGACAAGGAGGACATGAGGGCACGATTACGTGTTCCACATCCTCCGCCCTGGTTCGCAGACTGTACTCAGGAAACTGCCCTGTCCCTCAGCCCCTCCATCCACGCCTAACTGGTCTCAAAAACCACCTCAAAAGTTTCCAACCAAAACCCAAGAGGTCAGGCCAGTGCGAGACACAATCATGAAGTAAGTACCTTGATGGCCTTTATTGCGGCGAGCCCCTGTCCCACAGGAAAAGCACGACCAGCAAACAAGGATCCTTCTCGATCACACTTTATTGGAGAGCCTCTTGGTTAACAGGAAAGTTGATGGCGAGGGGCGAGGGGCGCAGGAGTGTAGCTGCTTTTATAGGGCAGAATACTATGGGACGCCTGCTGATTGGCTGCCATAGGCTCACCCACCCACAGGAGCCACGGGATAGGCTCAGGACAAGGTGCATCAAGCGCATGCACAACCTCAAGGGAGGTTGCTGCCTAACTGAGGAAGTATTTACCTCAAGACTGGCGAGAATGGCGTCTGCATTGGCTCCCTACAGTTCCCCCTTTTTTATTAACTTATGGCATAGCTCAGAAAAATAGCCACCTTCCCGATCAGGTCCTCACCTCATGATGTGTTGACCGATCAAGGGAAGAAGTTCAACCTCCCCTTCCTCAGTGCAATGGGACAGATCCCCTGAGAGTGCAAAGGCGGCGGTCAAACAAAAGCTACCAGATCCCAGTTCCCCCTTTTTTATTAACTTATGGCATAGCTCAGAAAAATAGCCACCTTCCCGATCAGGTCCTCACCTCATGATGTGTTGACCGATCAAGGGAAGAAGTTCAACCTCCCCTTCCTCAGTGCAATGGGACAGATCCCCTGAGAGTGCAAAGGCGGCGGTCAAACAAAAGCTACCAGATCCCTGCCCATCCTCGTGCAATGGGTACTCTGAGACCCTGAGGGTGCAAGGGCCAGGGGAGCTATATGCCTTTTAAAGCCAAATTTGGGGGGAGGAACCACTTTCCAAGGCAGCAAACGCTTGAGAAATGACCATCTTGTCCCTCCTGGTCTGGGCTCGCAAGTGGCAAACCAACCAGAGGCAAAGTACGCATACTCCCAGGCAGCACACTAGGAACATTCCCATTCCTACCCCTTCCTTAAAATGACAGATAGCAGGAAGCATTGGTGCAATTACTAAAAGAGAAGTTACTAAGAACGAACAGAAACGGTGGATGAACACACACCAGCGCAGGGGCAAAGGAAGTATTCCTCCCATAGCCATGTCCAATGTCATTAACACCCCCAGATGTATTGAGGCGCTTCCAAGACGCCCCTTCATCTTGTGTCCCTTCCTCTTCCACTTGATTCATGGATTCCAGGCACAGGAGGAAGATTGTCCACAAGACCTTCATCATCTCCGCCCTGATGGACATCACTGTCTCCTGGACCCTCCTCCGGAGATCGCTTGACTGTCCTCACCAGCCTGGCTGGAACCCAATGAGGGGAATCCTGTTCCTGTGGAAAAACACAAACAGCTCCCCTGGATCTTATCACAACAAGATCCGGTCCTTTCCATTTATTATCTAAGACATCCTTCCACAACACCATCTCACTAGATGATTGAATCACATGTTGACTGTGCCTGTCAGCTGCAGATTTATTATTATTATCCAAGATTAAAAAATTAAGGGTAAAAAGGGCTAAAGACACTCTTTCCTTGGGAGTTGCATTTTCCACTATACCCCCTTTTTTGTTTAAATAAAAGAGCTTTTAGACTTTTATTGGCTCTTTTTACTATACCTTGACCTTGTGGGTTGTAAGGAAGGCCAGTGGTATGTGCAACCTGTATTTGGGCACAGAAGGCTCGAAAGCCACCAGATGAGTACGCTGGGCCATTATCAGTTTTTAGGCGGTGTGGCTTTCCCCAAGCAGCCCAGGCCTCTAGGCAGTGAGTTTTTACATGAGAGACCTTCTCACCTGCCAATGGTGAGGCAAAAATAATACCTGAGCACGTGTCCACTGAGACATGTAGGTATTTTAATCTTCCAAACTCTGGAAGATGTGTCACATCCATTTGCCAAAGGTCTCCAGGACGTAGGCCTCGAAGGTTAACGCCCACATGTGGGGAGGGTAAGAAGGTGACACAAGACTGACAAGATTTTACAATGTCTCATGTTTCATTTCTGGAAATAGAAAATTTTTTTCTCAAGGTGTTTGCAGGAACATGATATAATCTATGGAATTCTATAGCTGAAGCTTTTGTATCTTCCAGAGAAATCATGGCGAGCCTAGTGGCCCAGTCCACGAGGTCATTAGTCTGTGATAAGGGGCCAGGCAGAAGTTAAAAGAAGTAGAGAATGTCTGAAAGACCTCCAAAACAATTAGGCATTTAACAATTTGAGGGGAATCAGGTCTAAACATTTTTACTATAGGCTCCGAGCCCTGTACCAAGTAGGCCCCATGACCAGACTTTGAACCATCAGTAAAGATGGCAGGGGCTGATGTAATAGGCTCCTGAACAGTGATTTTAGGAAAGTAAACCAGATTATTTTTAACAAAAGACAAAATAGGGCTCTTTGGATAATGATTATCTATGACATTTGGGAAAGCACACATGAGAATGCTCCAATCATCCACAGTGCCAGACAAAACTTCTACCTGTTTCTTAGTATAGGGGATGATGAGTTTGTCAGGCAACTTTGTAAAGTGTATTAAGCAATATTTAAGCCCCAAACAAGCCTGTCGGGCTACCAGCTGTGGAAAATATTGGAGAGTGCGGGCTCCCAAAGAGTTTTTTTCCTTTTTTTTTTTTTTTCTCTTGAAGCCATAATAGAAGCCCCTCCTAGCGGAGGTCAGCCGCAACCAAGTTTTTGTTTTAATGAAGCGGCATGTGTCCCCAGGGGAGGTTTTTGTTTTAATGAAGCGGCATGTGTCCCCAGGGGAGCTATAGGGTGGGGGTGCGGAAGGCTCTAGGGACTGTAAAGGACTACACCCTTGGCCTTTAGGCCCCTTTGTCTGTTCTCTTTTATAACAGGCGGTGGCCTCCTTTAGTCTTTCCTCTTCCCCTTTAAATAATTCTTCTTCTTCCTCCTCTGTAGAATCGGAGCTAGCCTCCTTATCTGTGTTAAGTACATTTGCATGTGTAAGCTCCTCAATGGGAGGATAGAACCTGTTAAAGGCTCCTTTTTCCCCCTCGGGGGGGGGGGGGCAATTATAGATTTTACCTGTTTCTCTGAGCTCATTTTGTAAACTTTTTTCTTTGTTTAATCCCTTCTTTTTTATTTTTTTTCTTTTTCTAGGCCTAGTTTTTGACTCCCCATTTGAATCTGACTCAGAAAGGCTATCCTGATGCCTTGTGAGAACTTCCCGTCCCCTTCTAATAAGTTCCTTGTGGTTTTCTTTACTTAAGCAAGAGTGAATCAGCCGCCAAAACGGCAGTGTACCCTTACCTATTCTGTCCTCTGAGTTGCCCATGTTGCACTCACAGCAAATGGCAAGGACAATAAACCACACAGGAATGAAAATAACAAGGATCAGGTAGGGATCTAAGTGAAAAAACATTATGACTGGGGATGACTTACCGACGTCTTCCTCTCCGACGTCTTCCTCTCCGTGTGTCAAGTTCTGGATCCTCTTCGGCCCCTCGCCCGGTGACCACAAAACACCCGGTGTTCCCGGGTTTCAGCACCACTTTGCGGCGAGCCCCTGTCCCACAGGAAAAGCACGACCAGCAAACAAGGATCCTTCTCGATCACACTTTATTGGAGAGCCTCTTGGTTAACAGGAAAGTTGATGGCGAGGGGCGAGGGGCGCAGGAGTGTAGCTGCTTTTATAGGGCAGAATACTATGGGACGCCTGCTGATTGGCTGCCATAGGCTCACCCACCCACAGGAGCCACGGGATAGGCTCAGGACAAGGTGCATCAAGCGCATGCACAACCTCAAGGGAGGTTGCTGCCTAACTGAGGAAGTATTTACCTCAAGACTGGCGAGAATGGCGTCTGCATTGGCTCCTTACACTTTATTATTATTTTATTTATTTATTTATTTGAGAGCGACTGAGACAGAGAGAAAGACAGATAGAGGGAGAGAGAGAGAACGGGTGCTCCAGGGCTTCCAGCCTCTGCAAACGAACTCCAGACGTGTGCACCCCCTTGTGCATCTGGCTAACGTGGGACCTGGGGAACCGAGCCTCGAACTGGGGTCCTTAGGCTTCACAGGCAAGTGCTTAACCGCTAAGCCATCTCTCTAGCCCTATTTTTTTTTTATACGTGAGGATGAATCATCACTCTGTCCGGCTAATAAAGACGCCCCTAGGAAGATGGAGATACGAGAGGAGACACAATGGCTCGGCCTCTGCATCCTGCCTGAACACGGCCCCTGTTTCCTCACATGTACAACAAGAGGCTCATGGCCCTCTGAGAGGACGCTGTGGTGCACGGAGCCCACAGATGCTGGCGGCTGGTGACCCTTGTTACCATCCTGCTTTAACTTACAACGAGGAGTCAATGGGAAAGAAAGGTGTTCAGTTTGGACAGAACACGGATAAGGCTTTGTGGGTAGGAGGCCCTTGAGGAGCGGTGTGTGGGCAGCAGGGGGGATGCAGAGCCCAGGTGCTGGTGGTGATGATGAAGATGATAATGACGATATCAGAGAGAAGGAGGCTCAGAAAAGTCAACTCACCGCTGAGGCCATCGTGGTCTTGGAGCTCTAGGGATCACCCGGGGGAATTACATCCCAGAAGCACTCGAAGGGGCCTGGCATATGTTTAGCACCGCGGAGGTGGCGGGGAAGCACCCGGATGCAGAAGTGCGGGGAGGAAGCAGGCGGGGTCTGGGGAGAAGCTGGATCGCCACGGACGCCGCTCACGGACGGGGCCTGAGGAGGAGCTGGATCGCCACGGACGCCGCTCACGGACGGGGTCTGAGGAGACGCTGGACTCGCCCCGGACGCCGCTCACGGACGGGGTCTGAGGAGACGCTGGACTCCCCGGGACGCCGCTCACGGACGGGGTCTGAGGAGGAGCTGGACTCCCCGGGGCGCCGCTCACGGACGGGGTCTGAGGAGGAGCTGGACTCCCCGGGGCGCCGCTCACCACGGGGTCTGAGGAGAAGCTGGACTCGCCCATGGACACAGGGCAAGAGTTGTCTTCGTGGTCACGGACAACTTGACAGAAAACAAAAAGGACCAGTGAGCTCTGAGGTGGGTGCGTCCAGGAAACTAGTTCCTTAGAGCCTGAACCATCTGAAATGTATGTGTTCCAAGCCTCATTGAAACACAGACCACTTTCATTACAAAGCAGGAAGACATTCCGCTTGTGCCATCTGAGCTTTCTTCTGGTGTTATTGGATCACTACAGTTACTGAGGTCTGGTCTGCAGAGCACTGGCTTTAGAGTCATGAAGACATGGGTTTGAGTCCAGTCTCTGGCTCTAACAGGCTGTGTGACTTGGGTCTAGCTGTGTTTTCACTTTGAATGTGGGCATGGTGACACCCATCACTGAGTTACTGCAATGGTTAAATGATAGGCATCCTTGTGTTTCAGAGGGGAAACCCAGGCTCAGGGAAGTAAAGTCACTTACTTAACTCCACTAGGTGCCATGGGAGGCCCATAGCATGGTCTTCTGATGCAAACAAATACACATGGCTGGAGGCAGAGGTCCAAGGTGAACTTTAGCCAGCTGCCTGCTGTCCCCTCTGATTACCACCATGATTACCTGCAGTGCAGGTAGACTATCTCCTCCAAGCAGATGGCCACTGCATAGTCCCAGGAGACACAGGATGGGTAAGGAGGGTTAGACTTGCAGAAAGATTGCCTGCCTCATTGTGGAGGTCAGCTGGCCAGCCCCATGGATCCTCTACCCATCTCACCAGCAGCCCCACCACAACATCAAAGTTCTGAAGGTTTTTAAATGGCTAAATTTCAGAAGAGAAACCTTGCATGTTCTAGAAGCCTTTGGGACTCTTTAATTCTTGAAAGTCCATCTATCCAACTCCCCTAGTTAGTAGAAAAGGAGAAATGGAGTCCTTGAGAGATGGAGTGACATGCCACAGGCATCCCAGCATGTCATTATCTATTTACTTTGTCATTGGCAGTGTTGTCCAGTGAGATGATGTAAGCTTTGAGAAGGTTCAGTTCTCCTCTCCTTTTATCTTCTGCTACCTCACCTGAAGGTGGCTTTGTGTCTGGCTGGAAGCAGGTATCCAGTAATGACTGGGTGAGTGAGCCCAGTTTTCCATTTTCCCTGCTCCATTTCCCAGACATCATCTGAGCACCTACAATGCACAACAATTTGTAGGTATGAGGTGAGTAAGCAGGATTCGTGTCTTTCTAATGGAGGGTGAGATGATAGAGAAGAAAAAGACAAATCAATCATGTGACTGCCACTTTGAAAATGGAGACTCTGGTGGTCTGGGAAGATCCAATACCAAGGCTCAAGGGCAACAGGATTCAGGCTAAGGGGATTTTTTTTTTTTTCACCCTTTGCTTTTTCCTCCATGGCGGTGTGGAACTGAGTGACTCAACAGGGCCAACTGTATTTCCCATTGTCTCCTCTGAGGACTGGTGATGCATTCTGAAAGGAAGTGATCAGCATAGAGAACACTTAGTCATTCTAGGATCTACTGTGAACTGCAGGAGGCTGAAGTGACTTAGACAATGGAGTGTTTTGCTTATGCTTCATTTATGTAAGAAAATCCTTCATCTTAAAAAGGGTTTTGAGCAGGGCTAATGGCTCACTGGATAAAGCTCTTGCTGCCTAACTCTCAGTACTAGAGTGCAGATCCTCAGACTCTGTGTCTAAGAAAAACTCTGGAAGGGCTGGAGAGATGGCTTAGTGGTTAAGGCCCTTGCCAGCAAAGCCTATGAACTCATGTTCAAATCTCCAGACCCCATGTAAGGCAGGCACACAGTGACACAAGTGTGCAATGTTGCACATGTGCACAAAGTGGAGGGGGGCACACACCTGGAGTTCATTCATAGCAGCTAAAGGCCCTGGTGTGCCCATTCTCTCCCTCTCTCTCTGCCTCTGCCTCTTTCTCTCTCAAAATAAACAAATAAATAAATATGTTGGAAGCTATGGTAGACTTCTGTCAGCTCAGTGCACCTATAGCAAGAAGGGAAGTGGAGACAGGTAAATTTTCCAGAAGCTCATGAAGAGAACAGTGGAAATGAGTGAAACTGTTTCAAACGAGGAGGAACATAAGAACCAACTCAACAATTGCTTCCTGACATCCATATGTATGCTGTGGTACACACATACACACCAGCCAAATAATGTTTTTAAGTTTCTTTAGAAAGAAAAAAAAAAAATAAGACCAGGGAGATAGCAGTTAGTGAAGTACTCTCCTCACAGCACGAGTATTTCAGTTCAATCCCTGGCACCCACTTAAAAATTCTGAACATGGCAGTGTGTACCTGGATCCCAATGCCAGAGAAATGGAGGTGGGAAGACTTCTGGGGTTCAGTGACAGCCAGCCTAGTCTAATTGGTGAGCTATGGGCCAATAAGAGACCCTGTCTCAAAAAGTAAAAAGTGGGTGAAGTTCCTGAGGATTACACTGGAGATGGCTTTCTGGCCTCCACACAAACATGCCTCAAACAACTGAACACACATGCACACACATGCCTAAGGGGAAAAAAAGAAAACAAAGGAAGAAATGTAAATGATTTTAAAGTATTATCTGGGCTGGACAGATGGCTCAGCAGTTAAAGGCACTTGCTTACAAAGACTGATGGCCCCAATTTAATTCCTCAGTGCCCACATAAAGCCAGATGCACAAAGTGGCACATGTATCTGGAGTTCCTTCACAGTGGCAAGAGGCCATTGTCCCTCACTCTCATTCTGTCTCTGCCTCCTTACAAATAAACAAATAAATAGACAAATAAATAGATTTTTTTGTTTGTTTTCTGAGGTAGGGAGGGTCTCACTTTAGTTCAGGCTGATGTGGAATTTGCTATGTAGTTTCAGGGTGGCCTCGAATTCTCGGCAATCCTCCTACCTCTGCCTTCCAAGTGCTGGGACTAAAGGCATGCACCACCACGCCCAGCTCGATAATATTTTTTAAAGTAGCACTGCATCTGGATAAGGACAGCCTCCCCTCACTGCATCCCTCAAGCTGGAGTGACCGTGTTCACAGCTCAGCACTGCATCTTTGCCTGGCTTTCCCACTGCATCTTTGCCTGGCTTTCCCACAGCCTTCCCTCACTGCACCAGAACACAGGTAATCTAGCTGTGATTGGTGTGTCTTCCCAAAGTCATCTGCGTGATATCACCAATTTGTAGTGCTATCAAGAACTGGCAGAACCTTGGGAGATAAGGCCTGAGTGGGTGGAAGCTGGGTCACTGTGTGTGTGTGTGTATGTGTGTGTGTGTGTGTATGTGTGTGGAGTGCACTTGATGAACATAACCTGACCTGGGCCCCTTTCTCTGCTTTCTGGCTGCTGTGAGGTGAGCAGCTTGCTCTTTACATGCTCCCCTTATGAGGTTGTAACTCACTGTAGGCCCAAAGGCAACAGAACCAAGTGACCTCTGAAGCCACTAGCCAAACAAACCTTCTCTCCTGAATTGTTTGCCTTGGGTATTTTTTTTAATGGTGACATAGCAGGCAGTGTAGGAAGGAATCCCAGCCCAGCATTTTTTCCCCAAGAGTGACCCCATCTTTTTCTGGGCCTTACACACTGCACATAGCTCAGGAGACTTCAAATTCTCTTCTTTTGAATGCTGGGAGAGGATGGATAGAGGTGAGTCAGGGTCAAGCCACTTCCAGGCCTCAAGGAATTGTCATAAAGGTGACTCTCTGGTTGGTAGAGTTACTGGTCACTGCAAGCCATCCCCAGGCTCTTCCAGCTGCCTTCTAGATCCTGCTGTGTCTCAGAGTCACTGATGAGGCTCAGCTGCTGGGACCCCCTCTCCCCCAGTGACTATAGCTTCCAGGCAGCATGGCAGGAAGAACAGACCACATGCTGCTTCTCCCCAGAAAGGGAATGTCCCAGCCTGTGGCACTAAGCAGAGATGGCAGAACCTTGGGAGATAGGGTCTAGTGGGAGGAAGCCAGGTCCCTGGGGACTTGTCCTTGAAGGGGATATTGGGACACTTTCCTTAGTATTATACAGAATAAAAAATAGTGAGAATAAAGAGTTCCAGGGGACACACAGCAAAGCAATGGCCTACCTTTTCTTATAGTCTACATCCCTACAGACCAATTCAATCCATTTCAAGAACACCCCAGCATTCTCTGGCTCAGCAGCTAGACCCTCTACCTGCCCAGAATTTGCCCACAGGACACTTCAACTTCTTTATTTTATCCTAGTAGTGGGAATAGCAGGGCAATGTACCATCCCTCAGCTCCTGGGAGGAGGCTTTCCACCAAGTACACCTCCACATTAGGCAGAGCATGACATTTGCCAAACATCCTCTGTGCCCAGTCTTCACACACCTTGTCTCAAGGAAGGAGTGCATCCAGCCTGTCAGCTCTCTGGAGAGGCACATTCTGTTCTTCCATGTAAATGTGGAGATGCATCTTGTCTCCAGGGGCATTCACAACTATGACAGGTTGTGATTGCAGGTGCACACACTGGGTCACAGCTGTCATCACTAAAGGTGAGCTGGGGGCATGGCTGTTATGTCACAATGGAGCTCAGGGGCTTGTGTGTGATTCGGCTCTGAATTGAAGTTACAGTAACTGGGAGATGCTGGAACAGGACAGCTGAGCACATGGTGATGCTAGATGGCTGAGGCTGCGAGTGGAACATTTGTGTCAGGGGAGAGACTGGCAGGGGATAATTTTTGCCCTTTAATTTACCTATATGGACTTCAGTGTTATTATATTCACAGCATTTCACATGCAAATTAGGTGAGGGTAACATGAGTTAATATGGCTGAAAGCACTCAACAGAAATCAATAAGGAAGGTGATCCCCTTCTTATCCTATGTCCCTTGACACAGTAGGTCTGTGCAAATCTTTGCTGCCATTAGGATGAATGAATGGGGGGCATGGTTTCATGGAAAGGGATGCAGAGATGGACTCAAAAATTAGTAAACAAGTTAAACATAAAGTTGGAGAAACAGATGGTGATGGATATAAATGGAATAACAAAATGATTGGTAAATACATAAATGGAAGGATGGATGAAGGCAGAGAATGGTGCTCAGCTGGCTAGAGATGTTGGAGTTTGGGTGGGTAAGAGGGTGCATGGATGGATAAGATACATTGCCAGATAGATGAACAAACAGATATATGGGTAAGTGGGGGGGGTATAAATGGATGGTTGTATTGGCAGATGAATAAAAATATTAACAGATGAATTAATAGATAAATGGGTAGACAGGTAGATTGATGAATGGAGCTCTTGGCAGATGAATGAATGGGCAGAGTTGTGGGTTGAAGAATGGATCAGTGAGTGGATGTATGTATGTATGAATGAAAGGATGGTTGGGTACTATGGAGCCAGAGGGAACAAGATCTGGACCTGCCACATAGTCACCCACTGAATCAGAACATTGCTCTTGCCATAGTGCAGGGTGGCTCTGGAGTTCTGGTGCAGGGACTCCACAAGTGGAGATGGATGACTGGTCATCTATGCTGCCACTGGAATGTCTCTTCTGGATCTGGTAGTAGAATGGGAGGCTGAGGACTGGGCTGGTGAGTGACCTACAGAACACCAACCAAGCTCCCTGCCCCTAGACCAGGTCCAGACCTTCCTTCCCACTAGCAACCACACTCACATAGAGTGTGGGATGCTTGGTGGGTGAGTCCTGGTGCAAGTGGGAGCTGTGAATGCCTGTGGACAAGATATTGGCTGGGGGTATGTCCAGTAAGTGGTGTGCAGTCTCCATCATGGTGTACCTCAGGGTGCGGCACCCCACTGTGGAACCCAAGTGTCTGGGAACATGCAACCCCCAAGATCTGCCATCTCAGCTGCCCAAAAATGTGCCCTCCCATTTCACACCACTTTCCTTCCCTCTAGGCAATGAAGAACCCCCAGAGTCTTCCAAGAAGAGATCAGAACAAGGTCCTGGGAACAAGAGATGCCACAGGTGTTTTGATGGGCTGGACAGTAATGAGGTGGGCCTTTGAAACTCATGCCAGCTCAGACTGGAGGGTTACCCAACAAAGAAACAAGGATGGGGCCATCCACAAGGTCTATCAGAAGCACATCCTTCTCATAGTACTTACTAGGGAGAGGAAAGAGCATCCAGGTTTGGATGGAGACCAGTAGAAGAGCACCATGTCCTGACTACTTTCAAGGCCCATGTGGCATTCAGCTCAGCTTAGCCTTCCTCTTCTGATAAAGGGGAACCATACCCATATCTGGTGGGGCTTTGGGTGGGACTCCTGAACAAAATCATCACTGAAAGGCACCTAGTGAGGTGTTCAATGGGCATCTTCTCACTGCACAGCCATGATGCTGCCTTAACAAGAGTGAGAAGGCTGGGAGGCCTGAGTGACTAGGTGCTTCTGCCTTGTCCTCCATGGTATGTGACCAAGACACTCAGATGATATCTGCCCTTTTGCTGAGGCAATAAAATGCTGGTGTGCACTTCAAGGCTGGGGATGGGGGTGGCTAGCAAGCTGTTTTTTGACCTTACACCCTCCCCCACAAAAAAGCCTAGTGTTGGCTCCTTGCCATTGCTATCTGAAGAAAATAATAAAGGTTATAGATTTTGGGTCAAGTCTGATACATCCCATTTCCTGGGTATTTGACTTCATTCCAACACCAACACTTTTTGTGATAGTAAATGTCAGAAATCCTGTTTAAAAATAGGAGTAGGGGTCAGGAGAAAAATGTGACCAACAGAGGTAGCCCAAGCAGGGTTTTTGGTTTGATAGGTATCTCTAGAACAGTCCTGCATCCTAACCATGGCTGCCCACATGAAACTATTCTTGTGTCAAATTTTGTAGTAGTACATGCCTCCATGGCTGAAAAAAGTGTGTGAATCCCCAAAGACAGTACTGTAACAGAGGTCAAGATTTTGGTCTGGGCAATGGCACTGTAATTGTGACATGTTTCTGTGCTTGGATGATAGCATACCCTATACTACCTTTGTAATTTCAGTGTGAATCTAAAATTCCAAGTTCAATTTAAAAAAAAAAATCTCAGCTTGGTAACTGCTACTCAAATAAATGCTATAGTCCTTCTGATTGGCTTCCTTGGTGAGAAACACAAGGTCACAGAAAAAGCCAATAAGGAAAGAAGCCCAGGGCCATCCACATGATAGGTCATAAATACCTGTGATTTACTAGAAGGTGAAGCAGTTAGCTGCGGGTCCAGAGCCTGGGTTTTTCTGGAGTTCCTCCCTGCCACAGGGCCTTTGAACCTGCAGTTCCTTCCACTGGAAACACTCTTTCTTCATGCTCTCTTCATGCCCTTCATTTTTTCTAATTACTATTACTTTTTGCAGGACACTTTTGCTGAAAGCTCTGGGGGGAGGGCATCAAACACCACTACATCCTATGAAATACTGAGTACATATTTTCACAATGACTGCCAGTTTTCCTTCAGAAAATGTGTATGTCAAAAGGGCAGGAATTATGCCTTTATCCATATTGTCTGAGTAAAGGAGCAAAGAATTAAATTTATTAAAATATAATTCTACCCACAGTGTGTGAAAATATGGCTAAACAATTTCCTATGATGAAAAGATGGGGGAAATCCTCAGCTCTCCCTCCCTTTCCTCCTTCCCTCTCCCCTCTTCTCCTTTCTTCTCTTCTAGACTTTCCAGCAGTTCCCCTTGACCCCAATGCTCCTGAGATAACATCTGAGCTCTTTCACATAGCAGTCAGCACCCAGCGTCTTAGTTAGCATCCTGGGACACAGTAGGTGCTCATTAAAGAGTTTCTAGGTGGAGGGCTGGAGAGATGGCTTAGCAGTTAAGGTGCTTGCCAGCAAAGCCAAAGGACCCAGGATTGATTCCCCAGTACCTATGTAAAGCCAGATGCACAAGGTGGCACATGCACCTGAAGTTTGATCGCAGTGGCTGGAGTCCCTGATGCATCCATTCTTTCTGTCTATCTGCCCCTATCTCTCTCATAAATAAATAAAATTAAAAAAAAATACAGTTTTTAGGTGGAAGCTGGTCCAAGAAGAGTCATACTATAAAACCTTCATATCCAGTTTACATGGGCCAAGAGTCAGTCACATTATACATCTGCTATGTACCGGGTCTCAACAAATTCCTTTCTACAACTTCTCTGTAGGAATGGATACCCCTGTGCTTTTTTACCCAAAGAGACAACTGTAAGGTGTGATTTTCCTAGAGGCACAGTGATGATGTGGAGGAAGCCATAGAACAGGGAAGAAACTATGTATCTCTACATTCTGCTTAAATATGAAATTCTTGCTTCATACTGATATACAACATCTGCATCTTCCCAAACTAGCCTCCGTCAGGGTCAAGCATCTACAAGGCTGTTTTTAAACCTCAGGTCATGGCAAAGGGGTAAAGTGTTTTATGCCTGTGAGGATAATTCCGGTAACAGCCACCAGGTGGCGATGGAACGAACACACGTGGATGTGAGCCTCACCTGTTAGGACTTTCTCAAACAGGGTTGTGTGGATCCACAGGGGCTTAATGGCCAACATGGACAAGTTGTGCAGTTTGGGCAGCTTCCGTACGTTCTCCTGGAGGCCCTGGGCCTGATTTAACCTTCAAGATAGTCAAGGACAGATGACTCACACACCTACTTTAGGAAATTAAAGTGTACCAGAAAGCCATAGTCCAGTCCTCATTAGTGGTCAAGAGTTGAGAATCAGTAACACACAATCAGTGTGAAGATGTAATGATACAGATCCCTGAGCACACTGTTGATGAGAAGGCAAGATTCTGATCTCTCCCCGAACCCCTTCCCTCTGCTTTCTCTGAACCTCTTCTTTTTTTTTTTTAAAAAAAATATTTTAGTTATTTATGAGAGAGAGAGAGAGAGAGAGAGAGAGAGAGAGAGAGAGGGAGAGAGAGAGAGAGAGAGAGAGAGAATAGGTGTTCCAGGGTCTCTAGCCATTGCAACTCCAGACACATTTGCCACCATTTGCATCTGGCTTATGTGGGTTCTGGGGAGTGGAACCTAGATCATTAGGCTTTGTAGACAAGTGTCTTAACTGCTAAGTATCTCTCCAGCCCTTGAACCTCTTCTTTCACTCCTTCTTTCCCTTACCTCCCTCTCCTGGAATAAAGTGCTGGCCAAATACAGCCTTAGATATTAAATCCTTTTAGTGGTTCCCACTATAATGTCAACCCATGACCCACTCCAGCAACAAACCACCTACTGCCTACCCTTCCTCCATAACAGAGCTAAACAACACCATAGATTAATTGGACTTAACAGACACCTACAGAACATTCTACACTAATTTCACAGAATACACATTCTTCTCAGCAGCTCATGATACCTAAAATAGATGATATATTAGGGCACAAAGCATGTCTCAACAAATTCACAAAAACTGACATAATTCCCTGCATTATGTCTAACCACAATGCAATAAAGCTATAAATTATCAAAAATAGAAAAAAAATAACAGATAAAATATCCAATCCTGGAGACTGAACATCTTAATACTAAACAATGGGTCACTGAAGGAAACAAAAAGGAAATGTCTAAATTTATAGAACTGAATAATAATGAAAACACAACTTATACCAGAACTTATGGGATAGAATGAAGGCAATCCAAAGAGGAAAGTTTATAGTAATAAATGCCTACATTACAAAGACTGAGAAATCTCAAGTTAATAACTTAACAATCACCCAAATGTGCTGGAAAAACAAGAACACACTAGGCCTAAGAATTCCAGATGGAAAAAAATGATCAAGGTCAGAGTAGAAATTAATGAACTGGAAATAAGAAAACAATTTTTAAAAATTGACAAAACAAAGGTGGTTCTTCAAAAACAACAAGATTGATAGACCCCTGGTCAAGCTGACTAAAAGAAAAAAGAAAGAAAAGACTCAAATCAACAAGATTAGAAATGAAGATGGAGATGTAAAAACTGATGCTAATGAAATAAGACATATTTCAAAAACTATATTCCACAAAATTGAAAAGTCTGGATTAAATGAGTGAATTCCTAGACACGTACCACCTACAAAAACTAAACCCAGAACACATAAATAACTTAAAAAACTATTATATCCATTAAGATTGAAAAAGTAATTAAAAGCCTCCCAACAAAAAGAGCCCAGGTCCAGATGGATTCATTGCTCAATTTTACCAAATGTTCATTGAAGAACTAAAACCACTTGTCTTAAGTTACTTCACACAAGTTTAAAAGAAGGAATGCTTCTAAATTCCTTCTATGAAGTCAGCATTACTCGAATAACAAAAACAGAGACACAATATGGCAAGAAAATTATAGACTGATATCTCCAATGAACTTAGACACAAAAATTCTCAAAACCTTGCAAGCTAAATCCAAGAAAAATATCAAGACTATTATTCATCTTGATCAAATAAGTTTCATCCCATGGATGCAGGGATGGTTCAATAAGTGAAAATCAATAAACATAATACATAAATAAACATAAATACAACTAACACATGATCATATCAATAGATGAAGAAATGGCCTTTGACAAATTACATCACTTCATGATGAAAATACTGGAGAGACTAAGGATGGAGGATCATATCTTAACATAAAAAAGGCTATATATGTAAAGCACCTAAGGCTCAAATCATACTAAATGGGGAAAAATTTGAAGCATTCACATTAAGATCACCACGGCTTTTTAACCTACTACTAGAAGTCCTAGCTCAAGAAAGACAATGCAAAGAAACAAAAAGGATACAACCTGGAATTGAAGAAGTCAAATTAACCGTATTTACAGATGACATAATTTTATACATAAATGATCCAAAGGACCCAACCAAGAAAGTGAGAAAGGTGGTAAATTCTTTCAACAATGTGGCAGGATACAAAATCAACACACAAAAATCAGTAGCCCTCTTATATGCCAAAGACATACATAAGGGGAGAGAGCTCAGAGATGCTATTCAGTTTTCAATAGCTACAAAAATTAAATATTTTGGGCTGGAGAGAAGGCTTAGTGGTTAAGGTGCTTGCCTGTGAAGCCTAAGGACCCATGTTCTACTCTCCAGATCCTACTTAAGCCAGATGCACAAAGATGAGGAAAATGCAAGGTGTCTGGGTGATAATCATCATCAATAACATGAATAAGCTGGGGACCCTGCAATCTATAGAGTCAACTAGCTGGACAAGAAATACATACCTGTGCAATAGTAACACACAGCTTTTGCAGATAACCAGCTGTTTTCAGATTGAACATGAGGCCTGATCAGTGGAAGAGAACTCATACCTGATATTGGGAATCAGGTCAGAATTCCATGGTCAGGAAATTCACAGACCCTGGAGAGAAGCACCCATTTCTCCGTGGATAAATAGAGTGGGCATACACATCAAAACATCTCTCAAATTACTGTGCTTATCCCCCTTAATCAAAGCTTCTCTCACTCTTAGTTGGAGAATGTCTTATTACACAGATAGCGAAGAACACTGAGGAGATTCAAGATCCATCAATACAACAAGAAAAGATATCTGACTGTCCAATAAAACATGTGCCACCTCTACCACATTTTCCAGGGCTCAGGATCAACTGCAGAACCATGAACAAAAGTATTGCTCCTACTGCTAGTCTCACAACCAGCTCAATAAAGCAGAAATAAAGAGGATAAAGAGAACTCAACACTAAGCCAAACTGCTAACAGAACAGTCGAAGCTCAAGGATGGCTGCAGAAGAGGGTGAGGGAAGATTGTAAGAGCTGCAGGGTGGGTAGAAGGTAGAAGTAAGCTCTTCCCCCTCAGAGATTGACCAAGGCCCGAATTACCCCACAGTGAACACCAATAACTCAACTGAGGAGGACCCTCAGGGAAATAAGGACTTAGGCAAAAGGTTATAATACTATAACCTTTGTAAAAATGCATAACTAGATAATGTGGAAAATTTTAAATAAATACTATATATTTATTTAATAATATTTAATAAATAAATATATTTAAATATATATTTATTATAAATAAAAAAATATATGTATATATATTTATGAGAGAGAGATTGAGAATGGGTATGCCAGGGCCTCTAGCCACTGCAAATGAACTCCATATGCATTTGCCACCTTGTGCATCTGGCATCTGGCTTATCTGGGTCCTTAGGCTTCACAGGCAAGTGCCTTGCTGAACCATCTCTCCAGCCTTGAAAAGTATTTTTATTCAACCACCTTACATGCTCATTCAAAGTGTTCCTATGTTAATCAAAAAATCACATGTTGAGTTAAAAAAACTAAGGAATCATCATTACAAGATACAATCTGACAAGTGCATTCATACTCTAGCAGTTCTATGATTAGGGTGAGTACATTCATTTCCCAGCAAACAATTCCTGCTAAGCAAATGAAGACAATCAGAATTTTGTTCTTTGCGCGGTGAGTTCCTATATCCACTAGATGGCGCACCACGCTTACTAGTCCAGTTTCAGGCGATCCTCCCAACACTGAACTTCTCTATGTAAGAGCACACCCCTATGTTTGGAAATATTGTGGAAATATTGATTGGTGGTATTCCTCTGCCATAATGCAATGCGATGCTTCTGGACCAAGCCTGGATTAGGAAGTCATGCCCTTTGTGCACGCTTAAACTTTTCGTATCTTTTCTTAGTTCACTTACTTTTTAATGTATAATGTGGGTGTTACCCAGGAAGTTAAAGAATGATTCCCATGGTTACATCATCCACTTCCAAAATATTTTTATTTATTAATGAGAGAAAGCGAGATAGAGAGATAGATAGATAGATAGATAGATAGATAGATAGATAGAGAATGCATGGACACGCCAGGACATCTTGCTGCTACAAACAGATTCCAGGGACATAAGCGACTTTGTGTATCTGGCTTTGGCTTTAACTTGGGTACTAGGGAATCCAACTTGGACCTAGGACATTTACAAGCAAACAAGCACCTTTAACACCTGAGCCACGTTCCCAGGCCACAATCCACTTTTTAAACTGCTGGCTCCCTGCAGACATAACCAGTGTTGTGAATATGCCTGTTGCTGTCTGTCTCTTTCAAATTACCATCATATTATCCAGCTGAAAGGAAGCAAGGGAAAGCAGCCGGGCCCCTCTGCAGTTAGTGAAGACTGAGGAATATGGCTAGGCTCCAGTTTTCCAAATGACCCCAAATCACTTCTAATAGACTTAAACTCCTGGAAAGAGCAAGGGACATCCACTTTCACCTGGCAGATGGGGTTGGGGCTGAGCAAGTGCAGTGTGACATACTTGTGTATGTGTGTGTGTGTGTAGGGGGGGAGGGAATTGAACTATTATATATCAAGGGCCAGTCACCTATGACAGAAGTCTGCTAGCAGAGGGAGATGGCAACTTCAGGCTAGAGCAGTCATCACTGGCTTTCTGTATCAGCAACCTGTCTTAGCACGTGAGTGCAGTCATCACACGGACATCAGAGAGAGCAAGTTCCCACTAATGCAATGGTCCTGGTGGCAGAACTTTCAACAAAGAGCTTTCCCAGGCAATCTTAAAGGGAAGAGGAGCCCATGTGACAATTGATGTGTGGATCCCACTATGCAACTTTAGTAGACGATGTCACAGGGCTAAGCAGAGCAACTCACTCTGTCCTCTGAGTTTCCAGGCTTCCGCGTTATCATCTACTGCTCCGGATTCCATGTCTTTGATCTCTGAGAGCCTGGAACTCTTTTCCACACCTCCAAGAGGCCACTAAGTGAGTTCCTGTCCTTGATTAGATTTTATTTGTTTACTTTTTGGGTCTTCCTCCATCACACCTGAAGGAGAAGCAGAAGACAGTCTTTTGGAGACAGTTAGGGACAGGGGCCCAAGGATAACAAAGAGATGTCACCCCACCCGCCTGGGCAGAGCTGGAGTCCAGCGTCTGATCCAGTCTCATTCATGACAGCTGCAGGTCCTCCACTGTCTCACCAGTGTAACGCACCCATAGGTTGGGCTACCCACTGGATCAGTCTCCTGAATCCATGAACCAATCAGGTCTCCCCCTCTTTATATACCTGAGTCTGGTGACAAAATCCACCCTAACTAACTATAAATTGCTTGTCATATGCTAACCTCTCTTCCATTTTGGTGACCACATTGAACTGTGGTTCTTTCATCTGAATAGAGTGTACGTGTCTCCACTCTCCCAGCCTGGCTGGGCAAAAGGAGAGCTCTTGTTCCCTGTCTGGGGACTTTTCTATTGGTTCCTCACACACATTCTGTTTCCTGATGCCTTTTTCACTTGGTTATGATTGTCCTCTAAACTCTAGGCCTACCACATGTGCAGTTCCTCTAAACCGTGGGTCTACCACTGTGTAATAACTCTCTTAATTTTCTTCACTATTTCTTTGCCCAGGTGTCTGAATTTCCCAGCCCCTGCTTGGTGCTTTCTTTGTTATTCTTCCTTCTGCTCTGAATCCTTCATGACTTAATCTCTTAACTTTCTTCCACCTAGAGGCACAGGGCTGGTGCATTTGTGCTTTTCTCTCATGTAAGTATGTATTTCTTCTAGATCTACAGGCCTGGGTTTCTAGGTCCTGTCGTATGTGTGTGTGTGTGTGTGTGTGTGTGTGTGCGCGCGCGCGCGCGCGTGTGCATGTGTAACTGTTCCCGGCATGTGTTCCTTTCCTAATTGCTTATAATCATTCTAGCTCATAAAGCTGTGGTGAACTACAATTCATACATTAACTAAAATACAGATATAAACTATTTTTTATTTTTTACTTTTTGGTTTTTCGAGGTAGGGTTTCACTCTAGTCTAGGCTGACCTGGAATTCACTATGTAATCCAAGGTGGCATCAAACTCAAAGTGATCCTCCTACCTCTGCCTCCCAAGTGCTGGGATTAAAGGCGTGTACCACCATGTTCAGTTTATATAGACAAAAACTATTTAGAACGTCATGTACTCACTCATAATGCTATAGCGAACTAACAGTTGTGTTCTACTTGTCATCCCAATTAGGTCACAGTGTTTAAGCCAACCGTATCTTGTATATTTCATACACTGTAGATCAGAGTGCTATAGTGAAATGGAGCTTAACGACAACATTCCACTCCACAATAGCTCATACTGCTAAAGTGAAATCGATTTGGGATAATACTTTAAATACATTCTAACTGGGGCTGCCACCATGAAGTAGAATTTAAACAAAGCACAAATTTACTTGTTCAAAGTGCTATACACAGCAAGGTTTCATTTCCAAACTAGTTTTATACACTCTAAATCATAAAGCTAAGGTGAACTACAACTCGTGTATCACCTAACATTCTGATGTCAACTGTGACACTGTTGCAGGCCTAATAGCTCATAGTGCTACAGTGAACTGGAAGTTGCAGTCTACTGTTCAACCCAAAGAGGTCAAAGTGTCAAAGCTAAGCACGATTTGTGTAATACATTTCTCACATTGTAGCTCTTAGTGCCTGTTGCAGTCAGGTTCATGTTGGTGGCAGTTTGTGGGAGAAAAGGGTTTATTTTGGCTTATAGACCTGAGGGGAAGCTCCATGATGGCAGGGGAAAATGGCATTAGCTAATGGTGGACATCACCTCCTGGCCAACATCAGGTAGACAACAGCAACAGAAGAGTGTGCCAAACCCTGGCAAGGAGAAGCTAACACCCATAATCCCACCCCTAACCCACTGTCTTCAGGAGGCTTTAATTCCCAAATTGCCATCAGCTGGGGACCTAGCATTCAGAACACCTAAGTTTATGGGGATACCTGAATGAAACCACTGCAGTACCATTGTAAATGGAACTTTTATACAACATTATACACTTACTAGCTTGTACTTCCAAAGTGATCTTTATTTGGGATAATACATTAACTACATTCTAGCAGGTGGTGATGTCATGAACTAGGATTTGAACAGAGTGCCATGTTCACACTACTTCAAATCACTATACTCAGCAAATTTTTCTTTCCAAACTACTTCTATGCATTGTAGCTCATAGAGCTGTGGTGAAGTACAATCTGTACCTCATCTAATATGGAGATACAATCTGCACATTATCTAATTTAGAGGTGTAAACTTTTTCAGGTGTTACATACATAGAAACTCATATGCTAGATTGGACTAGAAGTTATATTCCACAATTCATATGAACTATTTCATAGAAGCAGTTCAGATCACCTTTTCTGTAATACATTTCAGTACAGCTCATAGTGCCCTTGTGAAATGGAAATTGACTACATCATTACACACTTACTAGTTTGTACTATCAAAGTGAACTTGATTTAAAATAATAAATCAAATACATTATTGCTGGGGCTGCCAATGTGAGCTAGAATTTAAACAGCACCAGTTTCAAGCTCAGGAAAGTTTTCTTTCCAAACTCATTGCATCTATTCTAGTTCATAGAATTATTGTGAACTACAATTTGTATATTACCTTTTAGGATATTATGTACAAACTAGTTTAAAGTGCTCTAATGAGCTAGAGGTTGTATTCTGCCATTCATTCCAATTAGGAAATCATGTCAAAATAAAACTGATTTGTGTAATATATTTCACATATTGTAGCACATAGAACTATTGTGAAATGGAACATTATACACTTACTAACATGTACTGCCAAAGTGATCTTGATTTGGGATAATACATTAAATTCATTCTAGCAGGTAGTGCCATAGTGAATGACAATTTGAGCAGAGCACCACACTCATACCAGCTCACATACTAGCTCAATGTGCTATACTCAGCAAGTTTTTTTTTCCCAACTGCTTATGTTCATTTTAGCTTATGAAGCTATGGTGAGCTACAATTTATGCATAATCTAATGTAAAGACATGAAACTTTTATAACATTACATACAAGCTCAAAATAGTGCTGTTGTCAAGGTGAAGTTGTATTCTAGTATTTATTGCAATTAGGAAATAGTGTCAAAACAAAGAAGATTTTTTTTTGTAGTTTATAGTGCCATAGTAAAATGGAATTGAATACGAAATTACACTCTTACTAACTCACACTGTCAAATTCTACTTGGAAAAATACATTAAGTACATTACAACAGGTGCTGCCACCATGAACTATAATTTGAGAAAAGCACCATGTTCATTCTAATTCAATGTGCTATTCTCAGCAAGTTTTTCCCCAAACTCCTTATATCCATTCCAGTTCATAAAGCTATGGTGAACTACAATTTCTACATATCTAACATACAGACATAAACCTTTTACAACTTTCAAACATACTAGCTCATTGTGTTACAGTGAACTAGATGTTTTATTCTGCAATTCATGCCACCTATTTCACAGTGTCAAAGTGAACCACATTTTCTGTAGTACATTTCATAGTATAGCTCATAATGCCATAGTGAAGTGGAACTTGAACACAACATTACACTCTTACTAGCTTCTGCTGTCTAAGGGAACTCAGTTTGGAATAATATGTTAAATACTTTCTAGCTGGGGCTGCCATTTTGAACCAGAGTTTAACAAAGTACCAATTTCATACCCAAAGGGTTATACTCAGTAAAGTTTTCTTTCCAAACTACCTCCATTCTGACTCATAAAGCTATGGTGATATAATTAATATAATTATAATTTCTATGTTACTTAATATACAGACATACACCTTTTAGAATTTACACACATACCAGGTTATAGTGCTACAATGAACTATAAGCTTTACTCTATAATTTACTTTATAATTCATAGCAACTATGTCATGACATCAAAGAAAACTAGATGTTGTTTACTACCCTTTACACATTGTAGCTCAGAGCACCACAGTGAAGTGGTAGTCAAATACAACATTGTACTCTTGCTTGTTCTGTCAAAGTGAACTGGATTTTAATAATACAGGAAATATGCTTTATCCAGCACTGCCATTGTGAGCTAGATTAGACAATGTGCCAATTTCTTACTCACTCAAAGTACTATACACATGAAGGTTTTCTTTCCAAACTGCTTCCATGCATTCTGGCTCCTAAAACTATGGTGAACTACAATTCATACATTATGTAATGTACAGGTGTGAACCTTTTAGAATGTTACGTACATACTAGCTTGTAGTGCGGTAGTGAACTAGAAGCAGCACTCTAAACGCCAAACCAGCTATGTCATAGTGTCAATGTAAACTGCATTTTGTCCAATGCATTTCATCCAATGTAGCTCATAGTGCCATTATGAAATGGAAGAAGAATAGCACTTTACACTCTTACTAGTGAACTAGATTTGGGATAGTAATTTTAATATGTTTGAGTTGATATTGCCATCACTAATTAGAATTTAAAAAAAAGTTCCCTGTTCATGTTAGCTCAAAATGCTATACTTATCAAAGTTTTCTTTCCAAACTGCTTATATCCATTCTATTCCATAAAGCTATGGTGGATTACAAATGTACATTATCTAATGTACAAACATAAACCTTCTACATTGTTACATGCATACTAGCTCATAGTGCTATAGCGAATTAGAAGTTGTATTTTACTATTCATCCCATTTCCATTATAGTGTCAAAGTGAACACATTTTGTGTAATACATTTCATACATTGTAGCTCTTAGGGACATTGCGAAATGGAACTTGAATAAAATGTCATATACTTCCTAGCTTATACTGTCAAAGTGAACTTGATGTTGGATAATAACAAACTAGCTGATGATGCCACCATGAAATAGAGTTTGAAAAGTGCTTCACCTACATAATTACACATAGTGCTATAGTCAACTAGGTTGTCTCTCAGAAACTCTTTACATAAATTCTATTTCAAAACGGTATTAAAAATTAGCTCAGGCTGGAGAGGTGACTTAGCAGTTAAGGCGTTGGCCTGCAAAACCAAAAGAGCCAGGTTCAATTTCCCAGGACCCATGTAAGCCAGATGCACAAGGGGCGCATGCATCTGGAATTCATTTGCAATAGCTAGAGACCTTGGCGTGCCCATTCTCTTTGTCTCCTCTCTCTCCTTGCAAATAAATAAATAAAATAAAAAAAAACCATCTACTAGTGCTATAGTGAAGTTGAATTTTTATTGTACAATTTTACAAACTATATAATAGTTTCAAAGAAACTACATTTTTGCTCTATAGTTCGTACATCATAGCTCACAGTGACATAATAAAACAGAACTTATGTACAATACATACTTACTAACTCACACTGCCAAAGTTAACTCAATTTTAGATAACACATTAAATACATTCTAGCTGGTATTGATATTGCAAACTATATTTTGAAAGGATTCACACTTATGTTATAGCTCATAGTACTACAGGCAACTAGGTTTTTCTCTGATAGACTTCTTATATTCTACTTCAAGATGATACTACAAACTACCTTATAGTATTATAATGAAGTTGAATTTGTATTCACACAAGCTGTACTACAATGTCAAATGACCTGCATTTTGTGTACTACATTTCATACAGTGTGGATCACTGTCCCACAGTGAAATAAAACTTGAATACAACATCAAATACTAACTCTGCTTGTACTGCCAAGGAACGTTAAATACTAACTTAGCTTTCACCATCAAATTTGGGCAATAAATACATTCTATTTGGTGGTGACATCATAAATTATATTTTTCAGGAGCATCACATACATAATAACTCATAGTGCTATAGTCAACTAGGTGTTTTCTTCTAAACTGTTTATATGCATTTGAACTCAAAAGGGTATGTAAACTAATTTGTATATTATCTTACAGGCATAATTTCTGTGTCACCTAACTTGTATACCTATACCAGTTACAATGTTACATATGTACTAGCTCATAGTGATATAGTAAACTAGACATTTGTATTCTACAATTCAGACAAACTATATCAGAGTTTCAAAGTGAACTACATTTTACATTATACATTTTGTACATTATAGTTCAAAATGCCATAGTGAAATGGAACTTGAACACAACATTGCATACTATCTAGCTTGTACTGCCAAAGTGTACTGGATTTTGAAGAAAACATTAAATATGTTCTAGGTGGTAGTGCCATAGTAAACTAGAATTTGAAATGAAAGCTTAACAGATATAGTTAACTAGGATTTCTCCTGAAAGTTGCTTACAACACAGTGCTGTTATAAACTAGAATTTGTGCTCTATAATTCAAAGACAAAAACAAACTATGACATAGTGCCAAACAAACTATATTTTGTATGACACCTTTCTTATATTGTAGCTCATAGTGTCATAGTGAAAGGGAGCATGAATACTACATTATATACTTTGTAGTCTAATATTGCCAAGTGAAAGTGATTTTGTATAATACATTTGAGCTGGTGATTCCATCACACATTAAAATTTCAGAGTGTGTCACATTCTTACTAGCTCTAAATACTATAGCCAGCTAGATTTTTCTGTCCAAAACTGCTAACATGATTTCTAGCTCAAAGAGCTATGGTGAGCTAAATTTGTAAGTTGCCTAAAATCTGACCTAAACCTGTAAAAACCTTACATACATACTAGGTCATACTGCTGTGGAAAGTTAGACTTTGAATTATACAATTCATATCAACTAGGACATAGTTTGAAAGTGAACTACATTTTGTATACTACATTTCACATAATGTAAATGTAGGGGAAATAGAACTTGAATATTACTAGCTAGTACTGCCAAATTTACTTGATTTTGGACACAATATTAGATACATTCTATCATGAACTAGAATTTGAAGAAAGCCTCACATAAATAATAGCCCTTAGTGCTACAGACAGCTAGGTTTTCAAAACTTCCTACATGCATAGTGCTATAATGAACTAGAATTTGTATTCCATAATTCATATGAACTACGACATAGTTTCAAACAACTACATATTTTATGCTACATTTTACTTATTGTAGCTTATAATGGCATCGTGTAATGGAACTTGAATACATTACATACTTACTGTCTTGTACTGCCAATGTAAAAGTGACTTTGGAGAATATATTACATTCCATGTGGTGGTACAATCATGAACTAGAAATTGAAATGAGTGCCACTTTCAAAGTATCTCAAAGTGATATAATCGACTAGGTTTTCTCTCCAAAAATGCTTAAAAACATACTACCTCATAAAACTATGGTGAGATCATTTGCAAATTATTTATAATACAGACATAAACCTTTTAGAATGCTACATATATAAAAACTCATAGTACTATGGTAAACTAGAATTTGTATTTTGGCATCTAAGTAACTTTCTTTTCATTGTTAGGGTTATGGTGAGAGTTTCAGGGTTAGAGTTAAAGATAGGATCAACTTAGGGTTCGAGGTAAGGAGTTAGAGTCAGGCTAGGGTTAGGTTATGGTTAGGGTTCCATTGGGTAAAGGTAAAGGTTAGGGTTTTAGGGTTAGGATTAGGGTTTTATGGTTAGGGTTAGAGTTAGTATTAAATATAACTTTCAGGCAGAGTTAGGGTTAGTGCTAGAATAGTGTTAGAGTTAGCATTAGGTTTACAGTCAGATTTATGAAAGGGTTAGGGTTAGGTCTAGAGTTAGGGATGCATAGAGTTCAGGTTAGAGATCCATTTCATAAGGTAGGACTAGGGTTAGGATTAGTGTTATGGTTTTAGGGTTTGGGCTAGGGTCGATTTAAGGTTTGCATATGGTTTTGGGTGGTTATATTACTTTAGGGTTAGGATTAGGGTAAGTGTTACACTTAGGGTTGCATTACTGCTACATAAAGTTAGGCTTAAGGTTAGCATTTGGGTATGGTTGCAAAGGGTGAAGGTTTTAGAGTTATCTTAGGTTTATTTTCAGGGTTAGTGTTTTGGCTTAGGGTTGGGTTTTAAGGATAAGGCTTGAGAGGATTAAAGTTAAGGTTAAGCTTATGTTAGGGTTAGAGCTATGGTGAGATTTAGGATTACATAGGGTTGGGGTAAGGTTAGGGTTGAGTAGGGGCTAGTTTTAGGGTGGGGTTAGTGTCAGGATTAGCACTAGAGTTTTATGGTTAGGGTTAGATATAGGGATACATATGGTTAGGGTTTCAGGGTTAGGGTGAGTATAAGGGTTAGGATAGTGTTACAGTTATTAATTATAACTGGGTTAGAGTTACTCTTAGGGCTTTAGTTAGCTGTAGGATTAGGGATATTACTAATGTTAGGTTACGGTTAAGGTTTGGGTTAGGTTTAATGGTTAGGGTGGGGTTAGGTTTATTATTAGGGTTAGGATTAAAGTTAATGTTTGGGTTAGGTTTAGGGTAGGGTTAGGTTTCTAGGCTCAGGGTTATAGTTAATGTTAGGGATAGCATTATGTTTATCGTGAGGGTTAGGGTACGATTAGAGTTACATTTAAAGTTCAGTATTTAGGGGTAGGGTTAGCGTTAAGGTAGGGGTTAAGGTTAGGTGAGATTTGGTTTTAGTGTTAGGGTTAGGTTATTTTAGCGTTAGGGTTAAGGATAAGGTTTCATAGAGTAAGGGTTAGGATTAGGATAGAGATAGTGTTAGGTTACCTTTAGGGTTTTAAGATTTAGATTAGGGTTTGGGGCTAAGGTTAGGGTTAAGATTAGGGTATTAAAGGTAGTGTCAGGGCTGGTGTAACGTTAGGGTTAAGGCTAGTGTTATGGTTTGGTTAGTGGTTAAGGTGGAATTTAAGTTTAAGGTTAAGGTTAGTTTTAGGGTTAGGTGTTAGAATTAGGGCTAATGTTGGGGTTGGGTGTTAAGGGATAGGGTTAGGGTTAGGGTAATGTTACATTGCATTAGAGTTATGGTTTTAGGGTTAGGGTTAGGGTTAGGATAGAATTAAGTTTAGGGTTAGCTTTACATTTAGGGTTATGGTTAGAGTAGGGTTAGTTGTTAGGGTTACATAATGTTAGGGTTAAGGATAGGGTTCATAATGTTATGATATATTAGGGTTATAGAGTTAGGGTTACATTGGACTATGATTATAATTTTAGGGTTATTGGTAGTTTTTGGATTAGTATTATAGTAGAACTTGGGTTAGCATTAGGTTTTTAAGATTTCAGTTAAGGTTGGTTTTAGATTAGGATTACTCTTAGGTGGGGTTTGATTGGCATTGGGTTTAAGGTTTCTATTTTCTAAAGGGTTAGTGTAGGGTAAAGGTTATGGTTGGGAGGGTAGGATTAGTAGTTAATGCTGAGTTTAGACTTCAGGTTCAGTGTGATCTGAAACCTAACCCCAATTTAACCCTAACCCTATTAAATCTTATTCTTAACCCAACTCTTTCTAACCCTAGCATCTAAATGTAGCCTAACCTTACCCTAAGCCTAACCTAAATCTAAAGCTAATAGTAATGCTAAACCTAACAATTCTATAACCCTAATTCCAAAACAGTAACCCTGTCCTAACACTAACCCTAAAATGCTAACCCTATGAAAATATGACACCCAAACATAACCCTAATCCTAACCTAAACATAACCCTAAATCAAATGCTGAACTTAATCCTTCCCTAATAATTCCCTAAACCTAACCCTATGTAACCCATCATTCCTTAACCCTAAACTTATCAAATTAAAACCAACCTCTAACCTTAATCCTAACCTAACCCTACATTCAACCTAACCTAACACTTACCTTAACCCTAACCTTAAGTCATAAACCTAAAACTGTGTTTTGTTTCAGGTGTCCCCCATAAACTTAGGTGTTCTGAATACTAGGTTCCCAGCTGCCGGAGACATGGAAATTAAAGCTTCCTGTAGGTGGTTTATTGTTGGGGGCAGGCTTATGGATGTTATCACCAGTTTCCCCATGCCAGTGTTTGGCACACTCTCCTGTTGCTATTATCTACCTGATGTTGGCTAGGGAGTGATGTCCACCCTCTGCTCATGACATTGTTTTCTCTTGCCATCATGGAGCTTACCCCTCGAAACTGAAAGCCAAAATAAACCTCTTTTTCCCCCACAAGCTTCTCTTGGTTTGGTGATTTCTACCAGCAATGTGAACCTGACTAAAACAGAAAAGTGGTACCAAAGGGTGGGATTGCTGCTAGATACCTGATGTGTTGCTTTGGCCATTTGGAGCTGATTTTTAAGAGGAATGTGGAAGGATTTGAAACCTCGGCCTAGGAGACACCTTGAAGTGCTGTAAGTGCAGCTTGATGGACTATTCTGGTCAGAGTTAAAAGAACTGAATGTAGTAAGAACTATGGACTGTGAGGTTTGGCTTATGAGGGTGAGAAAGAGCTTTGCTTGGACTGGGCTAGAAGCAGTTTCTGTGAGAGGCTTACTGTTTTAGCCATGTCCTGAGAACTTGTGCAAGGTTGAATTGCATAGGAAGGGACTGGTGTGTGCAGAGGAATATAGCACAGAAATGAAATCTTTGGGTCAAAACTTCTGCCTGTTCAGCTGCAATTATATGAGAGATTACAACCTTTGACATTGGGCAGCTGACCTGCACTGGGGCACAGGAAGAATGTAGACTCTTTTGAAGGGGCCTGAGTGCTCAAGGAGTGTCCTATTCTTCAAATTTTGCTTAATTCCCCCTGGATTAACAAATTGGCACCTGGTATTGTGGAATATAAGAAATGTAGGAAAGAGAGGGTCATTGTGTTTGCAGCACAGTTTTGTATTTTAGAATTAGCCACAGGCAGTATGAAGAAGGTTTGCTGGATGCATGCATGGAGACTTGATGGAGTTGTGAGGATGAACCGTGGCTTGCAGTGGAGACCCAGTGGAGATGCTGGGAACACAAGATGGCTGCTAAGGAGAGCTACCAATCTGGATGAAGTTTTATAGGACTGTGAGTAGCCTAGCTGGAGGGGCAGAATTGGAACTCCAGAGATTTGTTGCTGGTTAGAATTATCAGATTTGGAGATTTATCACTTACTAGAGTTGTTGGACTTGGAGCTACAGAGTATGATGTTTTCCCTGACTAGATCTTATATTGTTGAGTATTTCTTTTCCTTGCCCAATGCCATCATTTGCAGTGTGAGCCTTTATTAGGTGCCATTATGTTTTTTTGGTACTATGGCTCAGTTAAAAGACCTTGGAGTTTGGGGATGTTTGAACATCATTAGGGTTGATAAAAAAATGGGGACTTTTAAAGTTGGACTGAATGCATTGAATTTTATATCCTGTATGGTTATTTTATGGGGGCCAGGGGTGGAATGTGGTGGTTTAATTCAGGTGTCCCTCATAAACTTGAGGTGTTCTGAATGCTAGGTTCACCAGATGATGGCAACTGGAAATTAAAGCCTCCTGGAGGCAGTGTATTGTTGGTGGTGTTATCGCCAGTTTCCCCATGCCAGTGTTTAGCATACTCTCCTGTTGCTATTGTTTACTTGATGATGGCCAGGGTAGGATGTCCACTCTCTGCTCATGCCATCATTTTCTGCTGCCATCATGGAGCTTCTACCTTGAGCCTGTAAGCCAAAATAAACCTCCTTTTCCCCACAAGATGACTACAACGCTAACCATATGTAACCCTAACCATAACCCTAACCCTAACCTTGACCCCTAACTACATACGCCAACAATAAACCTAACTATAACCCTACATTTGACCCTAACCTTAACCCTAGATTTAACCTTACCCTAACTCTAACCCTAAAATCCTGACCCTAACCCTATCCCTACTAATATCCATAGTCTCTACCCTATCACCTAGCACCCAATCCTAAACCTAATCCTCACCCTAAATCTAACCATAATCTAACTCTGTTTATGGAACCCTAACTTAACCATACCCTAGCCCTAATAACATAACATGAACCCTAGCCCACATTCTAACAGTAAGGTCCTATGCCTAACTCTAACCCCAACACCTACTCCTACCATCAGCCTACTCTAATTCTAACCCTGACCCTAAAACCCTATGCCTCAACCTACCCTTAATCCCACCTAATCCCACCTAAAACTAACCATATAATAATAATGTTAATCTTCCCCTAATCTTACCATAACATTAACCCAAACACTAAACCTAAAACCCTTTCACCCTAACCCTATAAAACCTTATCACTAATCCTTACCCTATGTAACCCTACCACCTAACCCTAACCCTAATATTGCTATAAACTTAACCCTAAACTTAATGCTAACTAACCATTCCTTAACCATAACCCTACCTTAAACCTAACCCCATCCTTAACAGCTAATCCTAACCTTATCCCTATCCCTACCCTAACCCTTCACACGTGGAACCAAGACACTAACAAGTACCCTACCTTAACCCTAAAAATATATGAATTCTAATCCTAAATCCCTATGTCTAACACTAACCCTAACCTAATCGGATCTAACACTAACCCTGACCTTAACCTTGCAGACCTGAACCTAAAGCCTACCCTAACCCTAAAATAACCTAACCTAACCTAACATTATAAAGCCTTAACCTTAACACTATCCCTAACTCTAACTTTACCCTTACCTTAAACCTAATCTTAATCCTAAAACACTATCACTAATCTTAACTCTAATATTAACCCAACCTTAATCATAATTTATTTTTAAATCTAGTCTTAAACCTAACCCTATTCAAACTCAAACCCCTACCTTATGGAACCCTAATCCTTACCCTAACATTTCTGTAATCCTAATTCTGACCCTAATACTACTTAACCCTTACACTACCACTAATTTTGAAATCCTGTCACCCTAACCTAAAGTAATCCTAGCTATACCTATGTTAATTCTAACCCTACACTAACCCTAAAACCAATACTAGTGTTAACTCTAGCCTATTATCACCTAACCCTAACCTTAAGGCTAACCCTACATTAACCTATACCCTAAACCTAACCTAGTCTTAACCCTAACAATAACTCTATAAAGCCCTATCCTTAATTATAATGCTATGTAATCATAACCCTAAATCTGACCTTAACTCTAAATCCTTAATGCTAACCATACCTTTAACCCTAGTCCTAACCAAAGCTAACACTAAGTCTAACCCTATCTATCACCCTAAAACCCTAACACTAACCATAACCTGAACCCTAACCTTAGCCCAATGTCCATAACCTGATATCTATGTAACACTAACAATTAAGCCAAACTCTAACCATACCTACCCTACCATAAACAAAATGCTAATCTTAGCCCTGACCCTAACTCTAAATTTGAAGTAACCTAACATAACCTAATGGTACCCTAACCTCACATCCTTAACCTATTCTAGCCTAACTCTTTAGAACCCTGACCCTAAAATTAAAACTCTATCTCTAACCTTAAATACTAACCCACCTGTAACCTAACCCAATCTAATATTAACCCTAACCTATACTCCTAACCCCTAATATTATTTATGATCCTAACCCTAACTCCGAATAAACCCAACCTTAACCGTCAAATCCTAGTCCCAACCTAATCCCAACCCAACCTTTAACCATAATCATAACCCTAATACTAACCCTAACCCAAATCCTAGCTCTGACCTTACCCTAAAACCCTATTCCTAATGATAACCTTAACCCATCCCTAAATTAACTTAATCTAATCATAACTCTAACCTTAACCCTAAATCCTTAGTCTAAACCCAACCCTTAATGCTATTCATAACCTTAAACCTAACCCTAACCTTGCCATAATCCTAACTCTTAAACTCTAATCCTTACCCTATTAACCCTAACTCCAATCCAAACTTTAATCTTTTTTTTTTGGTGGCACACACCTTTAATCCCAGCACTCGGGAGGCAGAGGTAGGAGGATCAGTGTGAGTTTGACACCTCCCTGAGGCTACATAGTGAGTGAGACCCTACGTCTAAAAACAAACAAACAAAAATGACATTTACAAAAAGGCCTTGATAAATCTAAAAGAAAAGAACATGGAATAGCATCCCAAGCTGACAATACAACACCTTCCGAATGACTTGAAGATCCATGCATGGACTGCATGCCTTGGACAACAGAAAAACAGAAGCTTTGGAACAAGCTTTGAAAACATACCCAGTAAATACACCTGAAAAGTGGGGTGTGTGTGGGGGAACAGCTGAAACAGTTCCTGGAAGGACAAAGAAGGACTGCATGAAACAATATAAGGAGCTCCTTGAGATGGTCAAATCAGAGAAAGCTGCTCAAGAGCAAGTGCTGGGCACAAGTAGAGCCAAGGAAGGACAATATTCACTGTGTGTGCATTTTTATAACAAAACTAAAAATGCTGAACAACAACAACAACAAAAAGCCAGGCATGGTGACATACATTTTTAATCCCAGCACTCAGGAGGCACAAGTAGGAGGATCACTGACCAACCTTTAATCTTAATCCTGACCCTAATACTAACACCAACCCAAACCCTAACTGTAACCCTAACCCTGAAGCCCTAGCACTGTCCTAACTCTAATGCTTAACATCTAACCCTAACTGTAAACTTAGTGATAACCATTACTCTACTTCTACCCTAAGCCTAATTGTAACCCTAACACTGAACCCTAACCCTAACGCTATGTAACATTAACTCTAAACCTATCCCCAAACATTCGTCCTGTAACTCTTAACCCTAACCCTGACTCTAATACTAATTCTTAACTTTAACCCTAGTACTAAGCTTACAGTAATCCTAAGTTTTAAATTTAAAACCCTAACCTTAACTTGACACTAAAACTGCTTTAATCCTCATCCTAAAACTCTAACCCTTATGCTAAGGAAACCTTACACTATCCATAACCCCAACCCTACCCTAACCATATCTATAGCCTTCTTATAGCCTTATTATAACCCTTAACCAACCTAAACCCTTTATTCCAAACCCTAACCAATATGTAACCCTCAGATTAACCATATGCAAAGCCTAACCCTAACCAAATACCACCAACTGTAATACTAAAACTAAACCAACCTTAACCCTGTCCCTAAAACATTAATGCTGACTCTAATACCAATTCTATCCTAACACTAACCCTAACTCTAAAACCCTAACCCTAACCTTATGTAACTCCAAATGTCACCATCCCTAATCTTAGCATAATATCAACCCTAACTCTAACCTTTATATTATAAAATCCTATCCCTTACACTAATCACATATAACTCTCACCCAAATGCAACTTGGTCTCTTTATTGAATGGCTTCATGAGAGACTGAATGCAGGAGTTGAGGGTACATACTACCCTAAATGGGAATTGAATTTACTGGAAAATCTGGAAGTAGACTCTGAAGTATAGTTTTGGGGGAATATACCAAGGGAACTTAGGTTTGTGCTGCTAAGTCTATGTGGCCAAATGTACCTGGAGAGCTTGCAGCATGGAGCTCAGAGTGCACTGCTTGTCTGCAAGCAAAGGTGTTGGAATGATACACAAGGTCTGTGTTGGTATGAACTGGATCTGAGTTCTGCCTGGCACACTGACCTTGGGGTTACCAGCAAAACACACAGGCAAAAAGGCAGTGAAGGCCTGTGCCAGGAGGGAGCAATGGTGCCATTTATGTCACTTCTTTGGTCTGTCACAGTGGTGGGCTATAAAAACCCCATGGCCTTTGAATCACCATCTGTGTGCAATTCCTAAAAAACAATATTTAGGCAAAAAGGTCTCTCTAGTTTTCCAAGTACTTCAGGAAGCATGCCCACTTTACCTTGTATTAACAAATACTTGTGGCCTATGTGAGATTAAAGTGTGGCAGGAACATAGATGAAGACCAAGAGAAGGCCAGGCATAGTGAAATGCAGCTATAATCCCAACACAAAGAAGGTGAAGGCAGGAGGATCTTCGTCAGTTCTAAGCCATTGTCGGTTCTGGGCTGTTAGGATGTAGATGTGGTCACTGGAAGCGGCTTGGCTGCCTAGGACTAGGACCAGGTGGGAAAACAAGAGCAGCCTTCTGTGGTTTTTTATTTATTTTTATTTTATTTTATTTTTATTTTTTTTGTCTTTCGAGGTAGGGTTTCACTCTAGCCCAGGCTGAGCTGGAATTCACTCTGTAGTCTCAGGGTGGCCTCGAACTCACAGCAATCCTCCTACCTCTGTCTCCTGAGTGCTGGGATTAAAGGCGTGTGCCACCATGCCCGGCTCAAGACCAACTTTCTTTTGCCAAGGAAAACCAAGGCCTTTGTTGGGGTCGTAGAACAGCCTCCCCGCTTAGAGAACTCAAAGGACCATGCATCTGCATCTGCTACTCACCATTGCCTCAGTGGCTCCCAGCATCCCAGCATGTAGGTTGAAGTTCAGGAAACACAGTTTCCCCTCTACCTCTCAGAAATCCATAAAAATGAGAGGTCCCTTTGTCCCTTCCAGAGTCTTTCTCTGTTGTCTGTCTCCTTCTTTCTGTCTCTCTCTACCTCTCTCTTTTCTCCCTCTTCTCTATTTCACTCTCCTTCAAACCTTACCCATGCCAACTGTGGCCTGGTATTACAGCTCTCTGAATAAAGCTTCAATTCTAAAAGGGTAATTTATCTCAGCTCTTTCTGTCATCCAGTCAGGCTCTTCCTGCCCTCTCCTCTATTCCTCTCCTCTCCTCATTATCTATAATAGTCAGACTTTGTCAGAAAAATAAGAGAAATCACGAGAAGGCATGGTTTAGATGATTTATGATGAGATCTCCTGGAATGGGTTGGTCCAGGAAGTAGCATAAACTTCCTACAGACTTTAAAATGAAGAGTGCAGCTGCCTTTCCACACCATCTTCTGACCCTGACAGATTTCCCCAGAAGGCAATGGACAAAAGATCCCAGGGACAGCCTGATAGAACCTGCCAGATAAACACTTAACTAGCATGGCATCTTGTTGCTTGCACTGGGTTTGTAAGCACTCCCTGTTTGGGGAAAAGCTAACTGAGCAGATGTAGTGAGCTCAGGTGGAAAAAGCGAGCTCCGGAGCTCAGGAGGTGAATTCAGGTTCTGTCTGCCTGTCTGTCCCGGGCTGGCTTACTAGTTACTGGAATAAGTGTGCTGTGACTCTGGCCAAGAAACACGCATTATAACCTAGTCAGTCTCTCACCCCTGGCCACGTGGAGCGCAGTCGTTAGAACAAAGAACAGAACCTGTGGTTACCATTGCCAACGACAAAATCTATTACCTAACAAACCAGTTGCTACTTAACAAAGAAGTAACTGTAGGTATCAACAAGGAGTTCTTGAAAATTGGAAATTTTTTCAGTTCTTCCAAGGTATGCCCACTTGGGGTCGCTGTTGAAGGCCGATTCACTTTTAATGGAGAAACTAGAGAAAAACTGCCCATGGTCTTGAAATAAGCTGTGGAGTTTAAGTAACACTAACTGATATGCCTGTGGAAAAGAGTATGGAGGATTTGCCTCACAAAAGATGCTACAGATCAGTTTGTAAAATCCACAACTACAATTTAATAGCATTATTTTTTGAAGTCCACCTACTCTTGGCAGATACTTGTAATCTGTTTTATCCCTGAATTCAATCATGCACTATTTACTTCTTTCTCTGACTCCTCTCTCCCTTTTTTTCTTCTCTCATTATTTATATATCTGAATCCTGTACTGGGAAGTTAGTACAAATGACAACTTAAGGTCAGGAATCCAATCTATTAAGACAACTTACTTGTAAGAGACAAGCATTAGAAGCTGAAAAAATTAAGTTTATTTTTAGTTGCAGTCCAAGAAATTAAAGAGTAATAGACATGCATTTATGTGAGCAGACAATTTGCTTTACCCAAAGGAAACAGCTGACTGAAAAAAAAATATGATTCATTTTCTTAAATTTCATGTGCATAGGTGTTTGAAGATTTGCTGTGAGGGAAAAGCACAACATCTTGGCATTAACCAGCTCTGGGCTGCATTCCTGACTCTGACACTTACTGTCTGGGTGACCTTGGTTAAATCAATTATCACGCCTGAGTTATGGATTCACATTTTCAGCGCTGATTTCCTGTATGTGGTTGTGGGAATTCAGAGAACTTGCATATAGGAGTTTTGGGTATGTGAAGGTTGCAGACTGGGAACTTTGTATGCTGTGACAAATGAAGATGCTTGGTTTTCATCACAGCATCATTGTGGGAATTTGAGATGGAAATGAATTTTGAGAGGCAGCATAATGCTGAGGCGTAGAGCAGTGGCACTGGAACAAGACCAGCCTGGGGTTGGGTCGCAACGCTTAGAAGTGATGCCCTGAATCAGGGTCCCAACTTCCTCTTTGCTGGATGGTGTGCACCAAGCATGAGGAGGGAGTCTTAAGTGGGCTCTAGTCTGCCAGCATGTATGGACTGTGCTGAACAATCTCCTGTAGCCATGAACATCTTTATTGCTGTGGCATCAAGCTGTGAGGGACCTGTGAGCCCTATAGGTGGAAAAACTTCTGAACAGTTCTTAGCACAGGTGAAGCTCAGTGTATGCCGACATTGGCTGGATGCTGCCTGCTGAGAGGCTGGGGTCCTTGTGTTCTAACAGGGATGAGAGTCTCTCAAAGTAGATTCTCCTTTGTCTCCATTTCTCTTTCCTATTAACCAGATGAACTTAAGGGGCTGTCATCAGTTTTAATCCATGTCTTTTCTTCTTTTATTCTAACACTTGTTCCACTAGTACAGAAAATAACATGTCGTTTACTTCACTTTGGATTCTCAACTATATTCACAGTAAGCCTGGATTTTACAAATAAAAACCTACTATTTCAGCTCTGGGTTCTACAATTGACTTAGAAACACAAGACCCTCTTTCTGAAGACACTGCACACTTTGGTTGCAGGCTATTGAGAAATCAAGTCAAAACTTAACTGGAATCCTCCTCCCCACTGACTGGTAGTCATAGTGCTGGAAAGTCCTATGTAGCCTGCTGGGGGAGAAAAGTCATCGATGTTTGTAACCAGCAGTGGACCCTGTAAGCGATACAATGGGCCACCTAGGCAAGATCTGCAATAGCAGCATGTCTTTTGGGGGGCTAACTAACTGCTTTCTAATTCAATTTGAGGCCTGTTCCATGGGTGGGAATTCATGCTGGCACTGAAAACCTATCAAAAGCCTTTGGCTGACAAGGTTACAAACACTAGGGGAGAGGTTACTACACTTGTTCGACTACATGGTTATATTATGCCCATCAAATACAATTATCCTCTAAACATTCATGTTTATGCCTTTGTATTAGTGTTTCTCTCACTTTATTTTTTATTTTTTTTTTTGAGGTAGGTTTTCACTCTAGCTCAGGCTGACCTGGAATTCACTACGTATTCTCAGGGTGGCCTTGAACTCATGGCAATCCTCCTACCTCTGCTGGTATTAAAGACGTGCGCCACTACGCCCGACTTTTTGTTTGTTTTTTTGAGGTAGGGTCTCACTCTAGTCCAGGCTGACCTGGAATTCACTATGTAATCTCAGGGTGGCCTCGAATTCATGGTGATCCACCTAACTCTTTCTCCCAAGTGCTGGGATTAAAGGCATGTGCCATCACGCCCAGCTCTCGCTTTTTATTAGAGAAGTTTTTTCTTTTCAGATGGCCATGAATTCTGGGAAGAGTCAAAACTCATCAATGTTCTGAGACGTAGTGACAGGTGCTTGCACAGTACTCAATGACACCTCTCTATCACACTCTCCAGTGGTTCACAATGGGGAATGAGTGATTTGAAAAGCTGTCTTTAGGGCACAACGTGGTTGTATTCATGACCTCACAGCAGCTATTTTTACCTGCACAAGACCTGCATAATATTAGGCCCATCATCAAGTTTCCCTGTATGGTGAAGGTGGGCAAGGAAAAAGACAGACATCAATGTAAAAAGGCCAGCAGTAGGAAAGAAGAGGTTTAATGAAGAGGGTAGGGGACAAAGGAATGTGGTGGGGGGGACTATGTAAAATTAAATAGTTTTCAATTTTAGTATTAATCAAAAAAGAAACATATGACACTAGTACTGGTTATTTCTCATTTTCCCCCTGCTGAGGGAACCCCTCCGCTCAGATTGTTCAAGGGCTCAGAGAGAAGTAAGGTGTAGAGTTAGAAGATGCTGGGGTAAAAACATTCATTTTATTTTACTGCATATGTTTTAATTTAGAGCATATTTTCCTTTGATGCAATTAATTCTGAGAGATCTTAAGCACAATTTGGACTTAAAATGGATTCCTACCTCTATTGTCTGAAGTTAATGTGTTTTAAAATCCGGATTGAGTCCTTTTATCAGCTGTTCCTGGAGCCACTGAATGAGGGCAGCTGTTGGTTAATTGAGATAACTACGTTTTTTTCTACAAAGCAATTGGAGAACTCATGCTTTATGGATCAGGTTACCACTCAACATCACCGCATTCTCCTGTTCTCTGGCCATTATTAGTACATTTCAGGGAAGAGAAGTGATCACAGGGCAGAAAGACCACTCATGATGTGCTTCTGTGATTAGCATGGGATGGGGTAGGATGTTCTCTCAATGGCTGTGATTGTAATGAAATACTCCAGATGAAATAAAATGAGACATGCTAAGGTCTATCCCAGGGCCAAATTTAGATTAGAGTCTATGTTTCTAAACCTTGACAACAAGGATTTTTTTTTCTTCTTTTAAAGTATTTTTAAGTAGCTGTAAATAATGACCACACACACACACACACACACACACACACACACACGGTGTGACAGACTACATGATCATCATTATAACCTAAAATATATCTGTTAACTGAGAAATATCACTGACCTATGATGTAGAAAACCACAAAATTATTTAGCATTTTATTTTTTCTTTATAAACAAGTTGTTTACACAGTAACCCACACTCACATCACAATTCAAATTGTCTTACCTATTTCTTCATCTACAAATGGATTATGATGATGACATTTCTCTGTGGAATGACACATCATAGTGTTTTCTGCACAGTAGAACAGAAAGATACTCTTCAGTTTACTTTCAGCTTTGTTTTTCTGCAACTTTGCATAGTACCTTTTATATACCAAAGAAAAAAATTGTAAAATGATTCCCTGGGATGAGACCAGAAAAGGTTATCAATAAGTATCATCTTGGTTTACCACAAATATGTCAACATTCATAATGAAATATCAAGGCTTCTGTTTTCATAGTAAACCAAAAGAGGTATATGTGTGGTATTTAAACAACAAATGACTTCCTTTCAAAGTTTATATGGGAAGGTGTTCTTTAATAGAATGTACTTCTCAGGAATGTGTCAAGGGACAGTTCTATTACTTCATTATCTCATAATTCATGGACACTTTTGAATCTATGAAACGTAGGGAGGATTGTATAATAAATCAGCTTCAACAGTTATCAGCACATGTCCAGTCTAGTTTCCTACAATCTCCCTTCTATTGATCACCATTTTGTAGATGGTTTCAAAGAAGATTCTAGAAGTTGTATCAGTTGATTTGTGCTATTTAACATGCATGGCTAATCACTATGCATCTTTCAAGGACTCTTCCAAAGACATAATAATAATATGATTGTCACACTGAAGGAATTCACAAGTCCTACGACCAATAAATATTGAGTGAGTAAAAATCCTACCTTACAAATCCTTCCTTTTCATTTGTATAGTAACTATACTTACATGATTTACATAAAGCTTTTAGTTGACATGTATCTTGAGTCTCATTTAATGTCTAGCTTTGTATTTTTATCAAATGGCTACCTACCAAAAACAATCTAGAAATTCAATGGAATGTCAATCAGAATTTCAGCACCATCCTTAGAAAAAAAAATAGGAAAAAGAATCCTGAAATTTACATGAAAGTACAAAATACCTCAGACAGCCAAAGAAAAATAAAATAAAAATACTGCTTGAAGTATTACCATACCTGAAGTGAAGTTACACTATGAGCCTATGATGATAATAATAATAAAAAGCATATACTGCCAGGTGTGGTGGTGCATGCCTTTAATCCCAGCATTTAGGAGAGGTAGAAATATCACTGTGAGTTCAAAGCCAGCCTGGGACTAGAGAGTGAGTTCTTGGTCAGCCTGAGGTAGAGTGTGACACTACCTTGACAAAAACAAGAAACAAAATAAAATGACAAAAACAGCAGCATATACTGCCACAAAACCACATGCAGAACAATGGAATAGAAGAGCCAGACATCACCCCATAGCATGACAGCCCCCTGATTTTTTTAAAGTTTTTTAAAATTATTTTTACTTATTTCTTTGAGAGGGACAGACAGAGAAAAAGGCAGAGAAAGAGAGAGAGGGGGGGAGGAGAGAGAGAGGGGCAGAGAGAATGGGCATGCCAGGGCCTCCAGCCACTGCATACGAACTCCAGATGCATGTGCTCGCTTGTGCATCTGGCTAACGTGGGTCCTGGGGGGAATTGAGCCTTGAACCGGGGTCCTTAGGCTTCACAGGCAAGTGCTTAACAGCTAAGCCATCTCTTCAGCCCCTGAGTTTTAATAAAGATGACAAAAACACATATTGGAGAACAGAGATATCATCTTCAACAAATAGTCCTGGGAACACTGGATATCCACACATACAATAACTATGTCAGATCTGTACCTCTCATCAACAAAAGTCCACTCCAAATGCATCAAAGACCCCAATTCAAGACCTGAATCTCTCATTTAAAATTTATGAACCACTGGATTTGATTTGCTAATATTTGTGTCCATGCCCAATGGGGAATAGTGATCCCAAGAGTTTTTTCCTTTTGTGATTATTTTTTATCTAATATTTCTATCAGAGTAATACAGGCCCCATAAACTGAGATGGCAAGCATTTCTTTCCACTTGTCTTTTCTGCCAGAGTTTGTGTAGTACTGGTTTTATTGTTTGGTAGAATTTCCCAGTGAAGTAATCTGGGCCTGGAGTTTTCTCTGTTGGGAGAATTTAAATTGTCAACTCAATTCATTTAATAGGTGTAGAATTATTCATATTACCTACTTCAGCTTGAGCTTTTTTTTTTTTATTAGTTATGGATATACTCAGATTGTAAACAGCATATGCTGGTACCATTCTTACCTTAATCCCTGTGCCCCCCTCCAAAGGTACCCTCCTTGTTGGGGATGCCGGTGATCCCCATGGGGATTGTGGGTCATGCATTGTGGGGGTAGCCATCATTTATGGGGAAGAGACAATGTCTCTGTGTATAATGTCCCAATTTGTGGTTGTAACAATCTTTCCGCCCCCTCTTCAGTGAATTTCCCTGAGCCATGTTGGGTTCATTTTAGATCTACTTCAGTGAAGGGCTCTTGGGAGCCTCTGTGTCTCTGGATCTCTGCTTTGGTAGGTGTTGAGTGTCCTCAGTGTCTATCTCCCTCACTAAGAATGCAGCATTGGGTGAAGTTTTATAACTGATTTCCTTTAAGGAACTTCTTTATTTTAGTTTAGTTGTATACTTCATTGACATAAATAATGTCCTTATTATTCTTGTAGTGCCTCCAGGGACTATGGTGATGTCTTTATGTTCACTCTGTTTGTAATGTGTGCTCATTTCCATCACCAGTCTTCTAGGGGCTTAGCTATTTTACTAATCTTTTCAAAAAGCCAGGTTTTAGTATAATCAATTTCCTTTATACTTTTTCTGTTCCCAGTTTTACTGGTTTCTACTTATTATTGCTTTTTCTTGTTCTAGTTTTCTCTTCTGCTGATATGGGAGTAATCACTGATTTGAGACCACTTTTCTAACAAAAGCATTTCATATCTTAAATTTATCTTTACATATTAACTTAGCTATATTGTGTAATTTTCATGTGGTATGATTTTTTTATAATTAGTTTTCTATTCTGCAAGTACAGGCAGTTTGGTACCATTATTAGACTCATCCATGACCTACCCCCTCCCTATTGGCCCCTCCTTGTTGAGGTATATGGGTCGTGCATTGTGGAGTTAGCCCACAGTTATTGATAACGATAAATGTCTCTGCATATCATGACCCAACATGTGGCTCTGACATTCTTTTTGCCCCCTCTTCCACAAAATTTCCCTGGGTTCATTTTTGGTCTGCTTCAGTGATAAGGTGTTGGGGGCCTCTGAGGCTCTGGCTCTCTGATTTGGTAGGTGTTGATTTTTCTCTGTGTTGGTCTCCTTGCCCCTTGTGCTGGTATCCAGTTCATCAGGAAAGCAGCACCCTTGCTTGTTTTGCCAATTTTCCTTAGTTTCAGCCAGGGCCCTTTTGAGGTATGATGGGGTGGCTCTCTCCTTAGGATTTGCATCTATCTGAAAAAGAGAAGCAGATTCTCCAAAGGAGAGTAAGTTAGCACCAGGACAAATGAAATAGCCCTTACTTTTTTTTAATAGAGAGTTTAATAGGTGTAGGCCCTCTTATAGCCCATGATTGATGGTAGCTTGATATTGGAGAGTGGGCTTATGTTTGGATATGGTTCTGACTTGTTTCCCAGCTCCACCTATGGGTCTCGTACCACTGAGGGGATCCGTTAGCCAAATCAAGAGCAGTTGGTTCCCCACCATGGCTGTGTTCCACTATTGCACTTGTGTGGGCATCACAACAGGTTATTTACTACTAAGTAGGTTGGGCCATGAGTTGCTTGGGCAGATATTGTTCATTTGCCCCAGTCGCCCACGTAGCACCTTCTGGCACTAGACACGCTGACTGTCTGGGGACTGACTCTCTCGTGGCTTCCAGCCATGCTGTTCCATTTTACGTGTCAGCTGCATATGGTGTCTTCGGCAATAGGGTCTTACCACTAACCTTTGGTGGGTCATCAAGTACTCTGATAGAAATCTGTCATTCTTTTAGAAAACCTTGTAGGTTTCTCTGATCAAAAGCTCATTGTGGTTGATAGCCCCATGCTGGTACTGGGAGTTACAGGTCAATGCCCCCTAAGAAAATTAGGAAAAAAGGTAACTAATATATAGGAGTATATAGGAGTTAGAGAGCAGAGAGAGAGAGAGAGAGAGAAAGAGAGAGAGAGAGAGAGAGAGAGAGAGAGAGAGAGAGAGAGAGAGAGAGAGAGAGAGGGAGGGAAGATGTAGAGTATTTAGGATAGACTTGATCCTACCCTCTTCAGTGTCTTGTAGTTCAGGTGTTTCCTGTAAGGGCCTGGTGAAGGTTCAGCCATTTGGTCTGCCTTTTAGGAAGTAGAATTTTATGGTACCATTGCCGTTTGGGTCTCGATTAGTGTTTCCCACCCCTTTGATACCCTTCCCTCCCTCCCCATTCCTCCTGGTGTCTAGTCCATGAGATGCTGGCTGGGTATGTAAGGTATCTTGGGTAGATTCAGGTTAGGTGTTATAGATGAGTGAGACTATGTGGCAATTTTTTTTCTGTGATTGGGTAAGTTCACTGAGAATGATCTGTTCCAGGTTCAACCATTTTCCTCAAATTTCTTTGTGTCATTTTTTCTTACTGCTGTATAGAATTCCATTGTGTAGATATGCCACATCTTAGTTATCCATTCTTCTAGTAATGGGCATCTGGGTTGATTCCAGCTCTTAGCTATTACGAATTGAGTTGCTACAAACATGGCTGAGCAAATCTCTCTGGCCTGTGGTTTGAAGGTTTTAGGGTAGATGTCCAGTAAGGGAATAACTGGGTCTGTTGGTATCTCTATAGTCAGCTTTTTCAGGAGTCTCCATATTGCTTTCCAAAGTGGTTGTACCATCCTACATTCCCACCAACCGTGGATGAGTTTTCCTGCTTCTCCACATCCTCACCAGCATTTATTTTCATTTGATTTTTTGATGTTTTCTCTCCTTATTGGGGTCATAGTTGTTTTAATTTGATTAGGGATGATGAACATTTTTCTTAAGTGTGTGTTTGCTATTTGTATTTCTTCTTCTGTGAACTGCCTGTTCATCTCTTTGCCCCATTTTTGTGAGTGGGGTGTTTTCATTCAATTCAGAATATATTCCAGCTGTCTTGTGACATTCTCTTTGGTTCATGGATTATTTAAAAGTGTGTTATTTAATTTACAAAAATTTGAAGATGTCCTGATGTTTTTATTACTGATTTCAAGGTGAAATTCTTATAGTTAGAATATATAGTTGGTATGACCGCATTTCTTTTAATGTCTCAGTGTTGTTTTCTGGCCTACATTGTAGTCTGTCTTGGTGAATATTCCATATGCACTGGCAAAACTACCTGCTCTTCTTTGTTGGTTGAGGTATTCTGACCACATCCGGATGAGTTGTTTAGTGCAGGGCAGTTTGAATTTCACTTCCGCCACTGAATTCTGCCTCCTCACGTTTCTGGTGGGGTGGCAGCAAGTGGGATCTTTGTTCCCCGTCCTCTCAGGCTGGGGGTCTGGTGTTGGTGTGCGCCAGCTCGGATGCAGCCCAGCATAGCTCCACAGACACTGAAAAGATGGCTTCAGATCTGGAACAGTTACGTTCTCATTTAATGAAAGGATAGGCAATACTAAGAAAACTCTGTCATTAAGAAATCTTGGCCAGGGCCTGGAGAGATGGCTTAGTGGTTAAGTGCTTGCCTGTGAAGCCTAAGGACCCCCGTTCAAGGCTTGGTTCCCCAGGTCACACGTTAGCCAGATGCACAAGGGGGAGCACGTGTCTGGAGTTTGTTTACAGTGGCTGGAAGCCCTGGCGTGCCCATTCTCTCTCTCCCCCTCTCTATCTTTCTCTCTGTGTCTGTTGCTCTCAAATAAATAAATAAAAAATGAACAAAGAATATTAAAAAAAAAAAAAAAGAAATCTTGGCCAGGAACCTGCCTTGAAGAATATATTAAGTAAAATAGGAGCTGAAATCATTATAGTAAATGAACTTCTAAATGAATTTGAATTGGAAATCCAGTATCAAGAACAAACCAGTGCTTCATTGAAGGAATTCTGTGAATCTCTTGAAGAAGATTTCAAAGATGTGGAACATCTCAAAGATAACATTCCTTCCCATTTGCCTCAAGTGGCAGCAACCCAGAGCTTGGTTAATGGATCAGAACTTAACCTTCAAGAACCAAAGTTGAAGAACCTGTCCCAACAAGGAAACCCTCAAAAGAACAAAGAATTATTTAAAAAAATGCCATTTATAAGTACTGATGTGTTCAATGGTGTGCCTGCATACATGAACTCTCATTTAACTTATTGTCAAATTAATGATATTATTAAAGAAATCAACAAGGCAGTAGCTAGTAAATACAAGATCATGCATCAACCAAAAGCATCTATGAATTCTGTGAATAGAAATCTCTACCACAGGTTTATTAATGAAGAAACAAAAGACACTAAAGGTCATTATTTCATACTGGAAGCTGACATAAAGGAGTTCACGACTTTGAAAGCTGACAAGAGATTTCATATCATCCTGAATATTTTGCGACTTTTCCGGCAGTTATCAGAGGCCCGAGGGGGCGGGATTACCCGCTATGTCATAACTTGAGGCCTTTGTGAGCATTGGAACTAACTGGAAGTAGTGTGTAGAAGCTAGTCTTATAGTTTTATTACATATAATTTCCTGGTCTTGTTTCTTATAGAAATAAAACCTCTTTTGGGTAAAGCACATACATTTTCAAAATTTATTGCCTTTAGGGAAATAGATGGAAATGGAACCATTATGTTAAGCAAAAACTCAGACTCAGACAAATAATGCATATTTTCTCATATGCAGAGCCTAGATTTGAAGTTACATTTGTGTGTGTGTATATATGTGTATATGTGGAAATAGAAAGGGCCTCAAGAAGTAAGAGGTCTTAAGGAAGGAGGTAAAGAGGGTAATGGACATGTACCAGGAAACAGAAGTGGGGAGTGTTTGGGAGCCAGCCAGAAGGGGTTAGGAAGCACAGGGGAGGGCAATGAGAGAGGGACAAATTAGAACAAAATGTAACGACTATCCAAATGCAATAATGAAACCCGTTGCCATGTGTGCTTACTTAAAATTAATTTTAAAAGCTCCTTGTTTTTTAGCTGATATTTAAGCATCTGCCATATAAAGGGTATGTGCTGGCACAGAATAGAACTCACATCTACTTTGTGTGTAGTGACAGTGCTGCAGACCTCAGTGACATGGGTATAGATGTGACACTGGGAAAGAAATGTTAAGATAAGGTCAAAGATAATTCCATCGAAGACACTTAGTTGACATGTTTCCTAGAAGTGGGTTTGAAGGCAGCCTGGCCACCTGACTGATGTGCCTCCCCCCTGTGTCCTTAAGGGGCAGCTATGTAATGAAACTGTAATGACATATATCTAGACACTGATTGTATAATAAATACATATTGCATATTAAAAATATAAGTTGTTTAGTGCTTCTGTTACATTGCCATTCTGATTTTCTCTGTGTTAATCCTATTAATAATGGAGTTAAATTTTCTAATATAATTGTTGTCTTATAAATTTCTTCTTTCAGTTCAGACCTCACTTTTTGAAGGTCTCATGCACTTTGTTTTGTACTGTGTTCTTGGTGAGTTGACCTTTAATTATTACAAAACAATATTGTTTCTTACTATAACCTTCCTTGTTCAAACATGTAGTTTGATATTAATGTAGTCACTCTAATTTTCTTTTGATTAGTGTTAGCATGGCATATAATTTTTCATGATTATAGATTTAATTGATTATCCTTGGATTTTTTTGACAGTCTATTATTGGTTGTTGTTTTTGTATCTTATCTCATAATTTTACTTTTTTCTAGGGTCGTTTAGACTGTCACAATTTTTGTAATTATTGATAATATTGAATTTAATTTTCCAATTTCTTCATTGTTTTCAATATATTCTATCTTCACTTTGGTTCTCTTCTCCAGTGTTTGAAATAGCTGAATATTTTTATGATTCCATTAGTAAAAGTGAGACATAGAGAGAGCCAATGTTCATATGCCAAGGTGCAGTGTAGAGGTCATAGGACAGCACAGGAAGGTAAGTGTCAGTCCTTACCTTCCCTGTTGTTTGAGGTAAGGTCTCTTGTTTACCACTGAGTAAATGCATCAGGGCTAATGAGCTTCTAGATGGGGTGGAGAGAATTTCCCATCTTGATGTACATAAGAGCTGCAATTATAGATTCTTACTACTTTAGCTGTCTTTATATACCAAATATATCCCCAACTTTATATATTATTTTGAATTATTTTTATTTATTTATTTGAGAGAGAAAGAAAGAGGACTATTTATAGAGAGAGGGACTGAGGTAGAGGTAGAGATAGATAGGTGATAGATGCATACACACACACACACACACACACACACACACACACACACACATACAGAGTGTGTATGGGTATGCCAGGGCCTCTGGCCATTGCAAATGAACTCCAAGTACATATGTCACCTTTGCACATCTGGCTTTATGTGGACACTAGGGAAGTGAACCCAAGGAAAAAGCCCTTGCAAGGAAGTTTGGGTTACCTGTGGCTATTTCCCTAGCCTAGAACAGCTTTCAAGTTTATTGCTGTGCAGTTCTTCATAGTTCCCTTTTACTCTTCTTTGTGACAGTGACGTTCCTTCACTTCAGTTCTCATCTTAGTACCTTGAAAGTCTATTCTTCATTCTTTGATAGTCTAGAAAATCACTTATCTATTTTGTTCATATTTTCAGGTTACCAATGTTGATTTTGTTCACTTTTTCTCTGTTCCCTTAAGTTGTTCAAATATTTATTTTCTTTTGCTTTAAAAAATCATTTTAAATATGGATTTCAAATTTACATTTCTTTTTAAGTTTTTATTTATTTATTTGAGACAGAGGGTGAGGGAGAGAAAGAGAGACGGTGGGGGGGGGACATATGAGAATAAACTCTGGAGTTTCTGCCTCTTTTCATAAAGGCTGTAGCCCTGTTGGAATAAGAACTCATCTTATTTCCTCATTCAGTCAGCACCTCCTTACATATCCTCCAAGTGTATTTATACTGACAGGGGCTTCAAGGTTTCTGTATATGAATTTTGGAGGACATAAGCGTTCAATTATACCAGACACACATTTTATTTCTGTCTCTTTATTAGATATGTTTCGCATAGTGTGCACTCTTATGTCCTTTCATAGCAATATGTCTTGCTAAGTACTCTAAAATAGTACTTAGTGACATTGATCATATCTTTGCATAGCTGCAGCCATCTTTTAAATCTGGGCAACAATAATTATGTTGCCAACAACTCCACCGCTTATTATCATGGATGATTTGTGACATTCATAAAATAATTGTCTTATAGCCTATGTTTGGTTAGTTTCCCAAGAGAGAGTCCTTTATGTGAGTTCATGTGTGATTCATTATCTAAGAGCTCCCCAAAGGAACCACTAATAGTGTGGGTACAAGAGGAAAGGGAAGTGAGACAAGGTAGGGGGAATAACTTCCATGTTGTCTTCTCAAGTGATGGAATCATAGCTGCTTACCTCCACTTGCTGAGGAAGCTTAATGCCTTTATTTTGAGAAAAAAAAAACTAACTGTGAGGGATGAAAGCATATGAATGATAAAAGAAAAATCACTATTATATATGTCTTTTAAGAGGAAAAGGAATTCTATTCTGTGTTCTGTATTTCATACATTCACCTTACATTCATGTGATATTTTCTTTTTTTTAATGGAGGCAGGGATATTTATCGAAGCTTACAGATCTGGGGGAAGTTCAATAATGGCAGAAGCTGGCCTGCTTTCACAGGACCAAGGAGAGACAGAGAAAGAGAAGTGCAAGTCAAAAAGCCAAAAGCCACACAGCACACTTCAGGAACTCAAGCTAGGCACACTTTGCATATCTTTAGATTTTTTTTTTTTTTTTAATGGGAAAAAGAGTTTTATTTTGGCTTACAGGCTCGAGGGGAAGCTCCACAATGGCAGGGAAAATGATGACATGAGCACAGGGTGGACATTACCACCTGGCCAACATAAGGTGGACCATAGCAACAGAAGAATGTGCCCAACACTGGCATGGAGAAACTGGCTATATCACCCATAAGCCCACCACCACCAACACACTGCCTCCAGGAGGCGTTAATTTCTGATTGCCATCAGCTGGGGAAACAAGTGTCTAGGACACCTAGGTTTATGGGGGGCAACTGAAACCCCCACAGGAGAGGGGGAAGACTTCCAGAGTCAAGACTAGAGCCAGGGTCCTCTGACTTCTCAGTGAAGGCTCTTTCCACTTTACCTCTTGAAGCTCCTGTGATGCCCTACCACACTAAATAAGTCCCTTTTGTGAATAGATTTCAGAAATAATTGTGTGACTTCAAGGCTGGGTCATAAAAGACTTGGTAGCTCCTAACTTGCCCCTCTCTAACATCACTTGCTCAGAAACATGATGCCCTGTCATGAGAACCAACCAGACAACTGAGTGAAACATTCTTTTTTTTTTTTTTTTTTTGGAGCCCTTTGTACATTTTATTTTGTATTTACTTACTTATGTTTTAAATTTTTATTAACATTTTCCATGATTATAAAAAAAATCCCATGTTAATTCCCTCACTCCCCTCTTACACTTTCCCCTCCATCGTATTACCTCCCCATCACAATCATTGTACTTACATATATACAATATCAATCTATTAAGTACCCTCCTCCCTTCCTTTCTCTTCCCTTTATATCTCCTTTTTTTTTTTTAAATTTTTATTAACATTTTCCATGATTATAAAATATATCCCATGGTAATTCCCTCCCTCCCCACCCCCACACTTTCCCGTTTGAAATTCCATTCTCAATCATATTACCTCCCCATTACAATCATTGTAATTACATATATACAATATCAACCTATTAAGTATCCTCCTCCCTTCCTTTCTCCACCCTTTATGTCTCCTTTTCAACTTACTGGCCTCTGCTACTAAGTATTTTCATTCTCACACAGAAGCCCAGTCATCTGTAGCTAGGATCCCCATATGAGGGAGAACATGTGGCGCTTGGCTTTCTGGGCCTGGGTTACCTGACTTAGTATAATACTTTCCAGGTCCATCCATTTTTCTGCAAATTTCATAACTTCATTTTTCTTTACCGCTGAGTAGAACTCCATTGTATAAATGTACCACATCTTCATTATCCACTCATCTGTTGAGGGACATCTAGGCTGGTTCCATTTCCCAGCTATTATAAATTGAGCAGCAATAAACATGGTTGAGCATGTACTTCTAAGGAAATGAGATGAGTCCTTTGGATATATGCCTAGGAGCGCTATAGCTGGGTCATATGGTAGATCAATCTCTAGCTGCTTTAGGAACCTCCACACTGTTTTCCACAATGGCTGGACCAGATTGCATTCCCACCAGCAGTGCAGAAGGGTTCCTTTTTTTCCACATCCCCGCCAACATTTATGATCATTTGTTTTCATGATGGTGGCCAATCTGACAGGAGTGAGATGGAATCTCAATGTAGTTTTAATCTGCATTTCCCTGATGACTAGTGACGTAGAACATTTTTTTAGGTGCTTATATGCCATTCGTATTTCTTCCTTTGAGAACTCTCTATTTAGCTCCTTAGCCCATTTTTTGATTGGCCTGTTTGATTCCTTATTAGTTAACTTTTTGAGTTCTTTGTATATCCTAGATATTAATCCTCTATCAGATATATAGCTGGCGAAGATTTTTTCCCATTCTGTAGGTTGCCTCTTTGCTTTTTTCACTGTGTCCTTTGCGGTGCAAAATCTTTGTAATTTCATTAGGTCCCAGTGGTTAATCTGTGGTTTTATTGCCTGAGCAATTGGGGTTGTATTTAGAAAGTCTTTGCCAAGACCAATATGTTGGAGGGTTTCCCCTACTTTTTCCTCTAGCAGTTTCAAAGTTTCCGGTCTGATGTTAAGGTCTTTAATCCATTTGGACTTAATTCTTGTGCATGGCGAGAGAGAAGAATCTATTTTCATCCTTCTGCAGATATTTATCCAGTTTTCAAAACACCATTTGCTGAAGAGGCTGTCTCTTCTCCAATGAGTATTTTTGGCATTTTTATCGAATATCAGGTGGCTATAGCTACTTGGGCTTACATCTGGGTCCTCTATTCTGTTCCACTGATCTACATGTCTGTTTTTGTGCCAGTACCATGCTGTTTTTGTTACTATGGCTCTGTAGTATAGGTTAAAATCAGGTATGGTGATACCACCAGCCTCTTTTTTGTTGCTCAGTATTATTTTAGATATTCGAGGTTTTTTATGATTCCAAATGAATTTTTGGATTGTTTTTTCTATTTCCATGAATAAAGCCTTTGGAATTTTGATAGGGATTGCATTAAATGTGTAGATTGCTTTAGGTAAGATTGCCATTTTCACGATATTGATTCTTCCAAGCCAGGAACAAGGGATGTTTCTCCACTTTCTAGTGTCTTCTGCAATTTCTCACTTGAGTGTCTTAAAGTTCTCATTGTATTGATTCTTTACTTCCTTAGTTAGGTTTATTCCAAGGTATTTTATTTTTTTTGATGCAATTGTGAATGGGAGTGATTCTCTGATTTCATCCTCTGTGTGTTTGTTGTTAGCATATATGAAGGCTACTGATTTCTGTGTATTTATTTTGTATCCTGCTACATTGCTGTAGGTTTTGATTAGCTCTAACAGCTTGCTAGTAGAGTCTTTAGGGTCCTTTATGTATAGAATCATGTCATCTGCAAATAGTGATAACTTGATTTCTTCCTTTCCAATTTGTATCCCTTTTATGTGTGTCTCTTGCCTTATTGCTATGGCTAAGACTTCCAAAACTATGTTAAATAGAAGTGGAGACAGTGGACACCCTTGTCTTGTTCCTGATTTTAGTGGAAAAGCTTCCAGTTTTTCCCCATTTAGTAATATGTTGGCTGTAGGCTTGTCATAAATAGCCTTTATTATATTGAGATATGTTCCTTCTATTCCCAGTCTCTGTAGGACTTTTATCATGAAGGGATGTTGGATTTTGTCAAATGCTTTCTCTGCATCTAATGAGATGATCATGTGATTTTTGTCCTTCAACCCATTTATGTAATGTATTACATTTATAGATTTGCGTATGTTGAACCATCCCTGCATCTCTGGGATAAAGCCTACTTGGTCAGGGTGAATGATCTTTTTGATATACTCTTGTATTCTGTTTGCCAATATTTTGTTGAGAATTTTTGCATCTATGTTCATGAGGGAGATTGGTCTGTAATTTTCTTTTTTTGTTCTATCTTTGCCTGGTTTTGGTATCAGGGTGATGCTGGCCTCATAGAAGGAGTTTGGTAGGATTCCTTCTTTTTCTATTTCCTGGAAAAGCTTAAGAAGCAATGGTGTTAGCTCTTCCTTAAAAGTCTGGTAAAATTCAGCAGTGAATCCATCCGGGCCTGGGCTTTTTTTAGTTGGGAGATTATTGATAACTGCTCGGATCTCCATGCTTGTTATAGGTCTATTTAAGTGATTAATCTCATTTTGATTTAATTTAGGTAGGTCATATAGATCAAGGAAATCATCCATTTCTTTCAGATTTTCATACTTTGTGGAGTATATGCTTTTATAGTATGTCCCTATAATTTTTTGAATTTCTCTGGAATCTGTTGTGATGTTACCTTGTTCATCTCTGATTTTATTAATTTGTGTCTCTTCTCTCTTTCTTTTGGTCAGATTTGCTAAGGGTTTATCAATCTTGTTTATCCTTTCAAAGAACCAACTCTTTGTTTCATTAATTCTTGGGATTGTTCTTTTTGTTTCTATTTCATTAATTTCTGCCCTAATCTTTATTATTTCTTCCCGTCTACTACTTTTTGGTTTGCCTTGTTCTTCTTTTTCCAAGGCTTTAAGGCGGAGCATTAGGTCGTTTACTTGCAACCTTTCTAATTTCTTAATATAGGCACTTAAGGCTATAAATTTACCTCTTAGAACTGCCTTCATTGTGTCCCAGAGATTTTGGTATGTTGTGTTCTCATTATCATTTGACTCTATAAATTTTTTGATTTCCTTTTTGATTTCTTCATTGACCCACTCATCATTTAGTAGTGTATTGTTTAGCTTCCATGATTTTGTGTATGCTCTATAGCCTTTCTTGCTACTGATTTGTAGTTTAATTCCATTGTGGTCAGATAGAATGCAAGGAATTATTTCAATTTTCCTGAATTTGTTAAGATTTGCTTTGTGTCCTAATATATGGTCTATTTTAGAGAATGTTCCATGTGCTGCTGAAACGAATGTATATTCTGCAGCCTTTGGATGAAATGTCCTGTATATATCTGTTAGGTCCATTCCTTCTATGACCTCATTTAGTCCAGATGCCTCTCTGTTTATTCTTTCCCTGGATGACCTGTCAATTGATGAGAGTGGGGTGTTAAAGTCACCCACCACCACCGTGTTTGGTGTTATCTGTGACCTTAGTTCTAATAGTGTTTGTTTGACGAATTTGGGGGCCCCCATGTTAGGTGCATATATGTTTAGGATTGTAATGTCCTCCTGTTGGAGTGTGCCCTTAATCAATATAAAGTGACCTTCCTTATCTTTTTTGACTAACTTCGGACTAAAGTCCACCCTGTCTGATATTAGGATAACAACCCCTGCTTGTTTTCTAGGCCCATTTGCTTGAAACACCGTCTTCCAACCTTTCACCCTAAGATAATGTCTATCCTTTGTAGAAAGGTGAGTTTCTTGAAGACAACAAATTGTAGGATCCTGCTTTTTAACTCAGTCTGCAAATCTATGTCTTTTCGTTGGGGCATTGAGACCGTTGATATTAAGAGATATTATTGAAAGGTGTGTATTTATGTTTGCCATTTGTGTGTGTGTGTGTGTGTGTTACTTGTTCTACCTGTGCTCTCTTCTGTTAACTGGTATTTGAGTATGGCTGGTTTTTTCTAGGTTCCTTATATGTGTGCTTTTCCTTTTGTTCAGCATGGAGGATTCTATCAAGTATTTTCTGTAGAGCTGGTTTTGTCTTCAGATATTCCTTTAACCTGCTTTTGTCATGGAATGTCTTTATTTCTCCATCTATTTGGATGGATAACTTTGCAGGATAAAGTAACCTTGGTTGATAGTTGTTATCTTTCAGAACTTGGAATATATCACTCCAGGCCCTTCTGGCTTTAAAAGTTTGTGTTGAATAATCTGCTGTAATCCTGATGGGCTTGCTTTTGTAGGTAACTTGATTTTTCTCTCTAACTGCTTTCAATATTTTTTCTTTGGTTTGTGTGTTTGGAAGTTTGAGTATAATGTGGCGAGGAGAGTTTCTTTCTGGGTTTTGTCTGGCTGGGGTTCTAAAGGCTTCCTGTATCTGTATTGGCACCTCTTTCCCAATTTGGGGAAAATTTTCCTCTATGATTTTGTTGAAGATGCCTACTATGCCTCTGGAGTGGAATTCTTCTCCTTCTACTATGCCCTGAATTCTTATATTGGATCTTTTCATAGTGTCCCGAATATCTTGAAATTCCCACTCATACTTTTCTATAAGTTTGTCTTTCTCTTTGTTGGACTGCATTAGGTCTGCCACCTGATCTTCTAGCTTAGATATTCTGTCCTCTCCCTCATCCATCCTACTGGTGAGATTTTCTACAGAGTTTTTTATTTCATTAACTGTGTTCTTCATTGCTAGTAATTCTGACTGGTTTTTCTTTATTATTTCTATTTCTCTATTTATGTCTTGTATTGCCTTCTTTATTTCATTAAATTGGTGTCCTGCCTCTTCTTTGATTCCTTTGATTTCCTCTTTGATTTCTTCTTTGATTGTTTTCATGTGTTCTTTGACCTCTTTGAACATATTTATAATTATTCTTTTGAACTCTTTCTCAGGCATTTCCTCTAACTCTTTCTCACTGGAGGACATTTCTGATGCATTAATACTTTTAGGTGGATTTATATCGTCTTGCTTTTTAGTGTTTCTTGTGTTATAATGTATATATTTTTGCATCTTGGATTAAGTTAATGCTTGGATTTTCTAGCTAGCTGTGTATTCTTAGCTGTATCAATTGATTTGATGTAATATATTTTCAGGGTAGGACCTTAAGGTATTAGGTGTGGCTCTTAAGACTCTCAGAGTATCTACAAAGATGTTCTTAGGGGTTGAGTTTCCCTGCTATAAGAGTATTCAAGCAGGCTGAGTGGAATAATATACTGGTAGATTCTAAAATTTAGCTAAACACTGTACCCATTTCATCAAAAACAGCCCCGAGTATGTATGCAAGAGTAGTTATTATAATGACCAGATCCTCTATCAACAAAGAGGTTTAGATTTCTGGTCTGTTGAGGTATCCAAGTCAGCTTGTGACCAAGTGAGACCCTTCCCTGGTGCAATCCCAGTTACCTTGGGTGATTGTGGTCACAGTCAAGTTGCTGCCTGGGTCGTCGGGCTGCTGTTCTGATTTCTGGAGCTGGGCACTTGCTTTTCCTACGGGGCAAACTGAGCCGCTGACCGCTGCTGCTCACCCCGAAGCCGCTGCTGCGGGATCTGTCACCGCTGCTGCTCCTGGGTCCGCTGCTGCTGGGGCCACTGGTACCGGTGCTGAAGCCGCTGAAGTTGCTGCCGAATTCTGCTCCTGCTTGGGTCCCGCCGTCAGCCCAAGTTGGCGTGGCCGGGTCCCGGGCCGCTGCTGTGTTCGCTGGAGCTGGGTTCAGGCGGCAGGGGAGGGGAGGGAGCCGCGGCTGTTCTGGTTGTATCGTTTCTCCACGTGTGCTTTTACCTCGCGGTCTGCTCCTCCCTCCGTTGCTCGCTGCCGCTCTCCCCTCACGTTTCCCGAGTTGCGGAGAGCGCGGTGTGAGGGGAAAATCCCGCACCTGGCTTGTCCTGCGGCTCGAGCCGAGAGTCCGGCGGTTTTCTGCCGCTCCGCGGTTGCGGCGGGTAGCCGAGCCGCCCCGGAGCCGCTGTTCCCGCCTGTGCAGGCTCTGGATGCTCTATAACTCTTCCACTTCTCCGCTGCCGCCTCAACTTCCTATACACCTCACTTTTTAGTCATATCTCCTTTTTAACTTACTGGTCTCTGCTACTAAGTATTTTCCTTCTCACACAGAAGCCCAATCATCTGTAGCTAGGATCCACAAATGAGGGAGAACATGTGGCGCTTGGCTTTCTGGGCCTGGGTTACCTCACTTAGTATAATCTTTTCCAGGTTTTTTCTATTTCCATGAAGAAAGCCTTTGGAATTTTGATAGGGATTGCATTAAATGTGTAGATTGCTTTAGGTAAGATTGCCATTTTCACAATATTGATTCTTCCAATTCAGGAACAAGGGATGTTTCTCCACTTTCTAGTGTCTTCTGCAATTTCTCACTTGAGTGTTTTAAAGTTCTCATTGTAGAGATTCTTTACTTCCTTGGTTAGGTTTATTCCAAGGTACTTTATTTTTTTTGATGCAATTGTGAATGGGAGTGATTCTCTGATTTCATCCTCTGTGTGTTTGTTGTTAGCATATATGAAGGCTACTGATTTCTGTGTATTTATTTTGCATCCTGCTACATGGCTGTAGGTTTTGATCAGCTCTAACAGTTTGCTAGTAGAGTTTTTAGGGTCCTTTATGTATAGAATCATGTCATCTGCAAATAATGATAACTTGATCTCTTCCTTTCCAATTTGTATCCCTTTTATGTGTGTCTCTTGCTTTATTGCTATGGCTAAGACTTCCAAAACTATATTAAATAAAAGTAGGGACAGGGACAGCCTTGTCTTGTTCCTGATTTTAGTGGAAAAGCTTCCAGTTTTTCCCCATTTAGTAATATGTTGGCTGTAGGCTTGTCATAAATAGCTTTTATTATATTGAGATATGTTCCTTTTATTCCCAGTCTCTGTAGGACTTTTATCATGAAGGGATGTTGGATTTTGTCAAATGCTTTCTCTGTGTCCAATGAGATGATCATGTGATTTTTGTCCTTTAACCCATTTATATAATGTATTACATTTATAGATTTGCATATATTCAACCATCCCTGCATCTCTGGGATACATCCTACTTGGTCAGCGTGAATGATCTTTTTGATATACTCTTGTATTCTGTTTGCCAATATTTTGTTAAGAATTTTTGCATCTATGTTCATGAGGGAGGTCATGTGATATTTTCTAAGCTTTCACCATGGACCAAGGAGATGATGAAGAGACAATCTAACCACCCACATTGAAAATCGTCACTCCTTAGCATTGCTCCTCTGGTTGCATGCAAGGGTCTGTGTGTACTCTCCACAGTGATGACTCTCAGCATTAATTTTTCCATCCATTAACGTGGTCCATCTATGTGGACCCAGTAGCTTTGAGGTCAAGTCAAAAGGCTCTGGTGGAGTTCCAAGTCTAGCAGGGGATGGAGCCAAGAAAACTTCAGTTATAACCCTGTGAAATAAGTACCCTGAGGAGGCCAGCGTGTTGTGGGTGTGGATGTGCATGGAGCTGTGCATTCTCAGACCTGGTGGAACATGAGCTGGTTAATTCTGTGACAGTATGAGGTTTCTAAACTGAAAACAGGTGATAGGTACAAGACAGATGGTTCTGACCTCCTGCTTTAAATAAATTACCTCTAATATTAAGTGTTTAGACAATCTTTTTAAAATTGTTTTACTTGTATTTTAGTGCTTAATTATCTGCATTGGGGGCATAGAGTTTTCCTATGTTAACAGCTCAGACTGCTGCATGATAAAGGCCTCTCTTCCACTGAGAAGTAAATCAGGAACTGAGCTGTAAGCCTCTTTCCTGCTGGCTAGCTTTTATAGTGCTGGCATGTGCAATGCATGCTGCTGGAGAAGAAAAAGTATCAACAGTCTTATGCAATAGTAGAACCTGTGAGATAGCAGCCAGGCAAGGTGTGTACACTTGTACACTAGTGGAAAAACTGTTTTAGGAGTAGCCAGCTGCTTTCTGATTAGATGTGAGGCCCTCTCTATGGGAGGACACTCATTCCTGGTACTGTAAACCTAATCAAAAGCTAATCAAAAGCCTATGGCTGTGAAGGTCATAAACCCTTTAGGTAAATGGATATAGCATGACATTCAAACTGTCCTCTAAATATTTATGTTTTGTTTATGCCATAGATCAGTGCTCTTTTTACCTTTGGTCAGAGAAGCTTCCTTTTCCATTTGGCAGGGACTACTGGAAAAGTCTTAAAACTCATCAAAGTAGAGAGAATAAGTGACGGTTGAGTGTACATTCCTAAGTGAAGCATCTCTATCACACCCTCCATGGCTTAGGGAACATTACAGAAGAGGGTTTGGGAAGAATGTAAAAGGACAGGATAGGCAGGAGTGCTTTGGAATGCTGTTAGCTGGACAAGAATTTGCCATTGTATTTAGGATCTCATAGAAACTGTTGTTACCTATAGAAGACCTGCCCAATACTGGACACATCAACATTTTGCCATGGATGGTGGAGGAGGGCAAAAAAGGTAATACCAAAGTAGAAGAGGGACTAGTTGAAAAGAAGGGGTTTGGCAGAAAGGTGGAGGGAAGGGAGACCAGGGAAAGTAATGGGAGGGGATTATTATGATCAAAGTATATTATAAGTCAGGTGTGGTGGCACACACCTTTAATCCCAGCACTGGAGAGGCAGAGGTAGGAGGGTCACATTTAAAAGGAAGCCTGAGACTATTAAGTGAGTTTCAGGACAGCCTTGGCTAGAGTGAGAAACTACCTCAAAAAACATATATATATATATAATATATATGTAATATATATATATGTATATATATATATATATGTAATACATGTATGAGAACTGAAAAAAGAAAAAGATAAAAGATAAAACAAATAGCAACAATTACTGAACAAAACAAAGAACTGTCTTCCCTGCCTCTCTCTCAAGTTAGATCATCTGTTCTTGGAGCTTGTGCTGAATGGATCAAAGACCATCTTTTCTTATTGGATGTGGGAGTGACAAGAATACCTGGGATTACATAATACACCTGAATATTGCCATCATTTTCTATATTTGTCTGTGTTAAAGTCTTAGATAAGACTTTTCATAAATATTTCTATAAAATTTTCATAAAGTGACCACTTATTAATTTGTCCCTTCTTCCTCATGCCAGCCTGGTAAATGAAGTTCCTCAGGAGTGAGGACCTGCATGTTCAGATCGGTCAAATGCACTGCTGTGCTTTCTTCATGGAACCCAATGGCCCCACTTATGGTTGCATTTATTCAGACCCAGTGAAAACCAACCCTGGAGTCAGCAACTTGTGGAAGTGGATGAATGTTAACACAGGACTTCAAGATTCCGCTTTGAGAGCAGTGGAACAGCAAGCAAGGAAACAACTCTGGGAAGGTCACAATCTTCAAAACCTATGCTTTGATAATAATAAACCTTTATATCCTACAGCTTCTAGTTGTCACTCAAAATTAGCATTTATTTATTTATTGGCTTTTTTTGAGGTAGGGTTTTGCTCTATCCCAGGCTGACTTAGAATTCACTATGTAGTCTTGTGCTGGCCTCAAAGTCATGGTGATCCTCCTACCTCAGTCTCCCAAGTACTGGGTAAAAGTTTCTTATTGGAGTCCTCTGAATTACCAGGTGTTTTAGACAATAGGCTCTTCTTGGTAGTAATGTTCCTTATAGTTTTTTTTTTGTTGTTGTTGTTTTTACTACTGGATTCCATCTCTTGGAACATCATTGCTCAGGAAATACTTGTTTTATATGAGTTAAGCAGTAGATTTGCAGACAAACTCACCCCCTTACCCCCCATACCCATGGGAGAAGCTGAGCAGGTGAAGCTAGCAGAAGCCATGCCCATGAAACTGTTGCCTCCACCCTGGGCTCTCACAGTGTGGCTCCCACAGACTCAGCCACCCCAGCCCCATGTCACTCCTGCTTGGCCTTTCACTTTAAACTCTCTCAGAGTTGTTCATGACCAAGGTAGAGTGAGTGGTGGAGTACCAGTGAGGAAACTGAGGCCAAACAAGTCCCCTGGCTTTCTGTAGAAGGACTAGAAGCAGGCACAGAGCCTTGGCTACTTCTCCAGTTGTTGTTCTATTATCTTCTGTTGGTTCATTCTGAATCTCAAAGGTAGTCCATTAATGGTAGTGAAGCACAAGGGTGTACCAGTAAGCTCTAGTTTGAACTGAAGAGTTATGCTGCAGCTCTGGGATTTACTGGGAAGGCCAGATGCAGATGCATTCAGATATTATCCACAATTATCTCAGTCTTCCAGGACCAGTGGTGGTGGAAGAAGCCCAGGGTCAAAGCCCTTCTGCATCTCCTCTGTTCACTTGAATCACATATGCCAAAACAAGTCCCATGGCCATGAACAAGTCAAGGGCTACATGAGTTCAGGGTAGACTCAGAGCCTTGATGGACATGGTCATCACAACAATCCATCATTCTAGGTTCATTCTCTTTTGCTTGCTCAGAGCTGAAAGTGAAGAAACTATTTTTGTTGTTCTTGCCCAGTGAAAACTTTCAATGAAATCGATTTTCTTTTTTAAAAAAATAGTTTTATTTTTATTTATCTATTTATTAATGACAGCAAGAAAGAGAAAGAGGGAGAGAATGGGTGCCCAGGGCCTCTAGCCACTGCAAACAAACTCCAGACGCATGTACCACCTTGTGCATTTGGCTTATGTGTGTCCTAGGGAATTGAACCTTGGTCCTTAGGCTTTGTAGGCAAGTGTCTTAGCCACTAATCCATCAGTCCAGCCCCAAATATATTTTCATAATGCATTGAACATGGGAAAATATGGTAAGGTAAAATGAGAAGATAGGAAGGAACCAGAAAATGTTCAAACATATATACCCATGACATTGAAGGAGATGGAAAGGTTTATTTTTCATGAGGAGAAACTCAGCAATTGTTCTCATGATATCCAAGATTCCACTGTTGTAAGTCCTGATTGCCATTATTCCTTTTGAAACTAGTATTACTTATTTTGCAGGTATATGTTTGCTATACATGCAGGTACATAAGCATGTTCATGTGTGTGTGGATATGTATGTATGTGGGTGTGGAGGGTCAAAAGTTAATGTTAGGTGTCTCACTCCATAACTCTCCACCTTGTTCTTAAAGTCAGGATCTCTTGATAAACCTTGCTCTCAATGATTCAGCCAGATAGCTCACCAGCAAGTCCCACAAATCCTAGCTCTACCTTCCCACTTACACGATGGGTTCTGGGGAATCCAACCTCAGGTCTTCATGCTTGAACAACAGATATTTTACCCATGGAGCCATCTCCCCAGGTTCACATTACAACTTTTATTCTGTCATCTGAACTACCAAGGTATTAGGCTCATCATATAGTAAAACTATAGAGATTTTATTTGATTGTTTGTGGTAGAATAGAGAATTGTTCAACAATTATTCACCCTCTTCTTACCTTTAACAGAGGTGGATATACTTCTCTGTTCTTTCACTTTGCCTAAGGCCTTGTGACTTGATCTTGTGAGTGGGATGTTAGCATGTGTCATCTATGAAAGCAGAGGCTCGTGCAGCTGGGCCTTAGCCCTGGGATTTGGCCATCACCACTGATACTAGAAGACTGGGAATGTCATGGGTCAGACCGGAATGGAGGCAGTCCTGGGAAACTGAGCTGAGAACTGCTAGGATTCCCACTGTGGAGAGAAGAAGGCTGAGGGGGCATATGCCATTAAAATAGTACTCCTTTCAAAGGCTGCTCATGCTGAGAATAAAATTCATTTCCACGAGATCCATTTGGCTGCAATACATTTTATGAATGGAAACTGATTCTCTTGGAGGTTTGGTGACGAGAACTGGACTTCAGAGGGTTAGTAGAGATCCTTCTTTTTACAAAGGAAAGGATTGTACAGAAGTGACTATCAGGGTAAATAGTACTAGATCTTAGTGTAGTGACTTGGTATATTTTATGCATCCCCTATGTCACTGATGTTCCACAGCATGGTATGTTTCACAAAATCTAAGAGCATGAGTAAAGATGCTACAGAGAATGTTGTAAGACAATCTAGATTTGGTCTGATTCTGCATTTATAGGCAGTTCTGAGTTGTGGCAAATATTTATTTTCAACAAAAATGAAATCACAAAGTCATAGTCATGGATAGTCTGTGGATAATCTGCATATGAGTTCAGCAAAATCTGTGGTCATAGATATTAAAGTTTGAAAATAATAGTAGTATTGGCTTTGAATTCCTCCATTCTGACTTGATTCATTTTTATCATGATATTTGGAGCCTGAGGGGGAAGTGTTTAATCTTTTCCAGTGGCTACACAGGTTGTCAATAGCTGTAGGACAGGGTGTTACATAGCTAAGGTGTGTGCTCAGTCTTTCCATGCTTAAATGTGAGCTAAATGCAATTTTGATATATGAACACCTTTGCCTATTCCTATTTTCATGAAAAATGGATCCTGATCAATAGTTTGCTATCATATGTTATGACTCAGAAAGAGAGTTTTCTCATGGCCGATTTACTCATCAATTACTTGTACATCAAATTCCACATGCCAGGTGTGGAGGAGACAGTAAAAATACATAGCTTTTTAAAAATAAGTATTATTTATTTACTTATTTGCATGCAGAGTGTGCGTGAGAGAATCCAGGGCCTCTACCTGCTGCAAATGAACTCAATGGAGGCGAGGGTGCACCAGGGCTTCCAGTCACTGCAAATGAACTCTAGATGCATGTGTCACCTTGTGCATCTGGCTTACATGGAGACTGGGGAATCAAACCTGGGTCTTTAGGCTTCGTAGGCAAGTGACTTAACCACTAAGTCATCTCTCCATCCCCTGTGCTTTAAGACAATAAACTAAAAATGTTAATATCTGAAGCTATGCACATTCTGTGAGAACCTCGATGGCTATGTGACAGGTTGCTCTTATCATAAGGCCTCAGTTCTGCATCTGGACACAAAGGAGAAGTGCGGGACTACATCTAACTGACCAACAGCCATCAGTTCTCGGTAGGAGAGAAAACCCCATGTTTCCACTGTTAGCTTTGCCTGAGTCTATGGAATATCAGAAGGTCCTGGAACTCGAGTAATCACTCTCCTAAAGCACAGCCCTCAACCAAGGACTGACAGATGTGTGATAAAAATATTCCTGTTTCTCACTCTCCTCATGGAGAAGTTTGATCATCCCTGAGGGCACTCCATTCAGCTCTGCTTGCCATTATCCCTCATACCACCTTCACTTCCCAGTGACACCTCACCGGCCTATCCTGCCCCCCACCTCCACCAGCCTGTCCAATTTAGATAACACCTCTGGTGTTCTTCAGAATAGTTAATTATGCTGTTTATTTATATACAGTAAATGAATGCCTATGGCAGCCTAGAAGAAAAACACATTTTATTGCCCAGCACCTGCATATACACACAAGCACTAATGAATCCATTAAGCATTTCATAACTCAGTAATGGTGTTTTGAATGCCTGCATACTGCTGGGATCCTTGGTGGACTGTTATGCAATGCTTAAAGGGTTTTAGTGATTGTTAAAGAAGTGTGTTAGACTTTTTGGATAGGCTTACTTTCCTAATGTAATAATAGTACAGGGTCTCCTAGTATCTGAAAATTAACCAATACATTTGTAGAAATGGATTATATACGAGATTATGTTACAGTTCCCTATGAATTTCAATGATCCTTGACTAATCAACTATATGTTAGCAAAAGTTCTGTGTTGACATTCGTAGTCACCCATCTGGCTTTTCTTTGAAACAGGCAGACTCAATTATAAGATGGAGTATTGTGCTATTGAGGGAGATACGGGCTATAGGCTTTGAAATGTTCCTGGGTTGGACTCTATGTCAGAGTGATTAATTCAAAGAGAAAGGAACAAGTCAAGGAGGCCTGCAGGAAAACTCCCCACCATCTCTTAAGTTCTACTTCAGTGAGAAATAGGTGCTCTTGTCTTGTTCACAATCTAATGCAAATGATCTGAATGTCCTACTGCCCTCTGGAGGGTTTATCTTGTACCCTTCGGCAAGGTGACCCAAGGTGATAAGCTGAGAAGGGTGGGAGGAGAGAGGGTCTGCTAGAGGGCCCACATCTGCCCCTGGGTCTTCTGCAACAGAAGCTCCTCTCTCTCCCCTCCAGGAGTGTCCTATTGTACCCAGACTGCAGACTTATTGGGCTCTTGGAAATTCTGAGCTTTCAGCATTCACTCTCTCTCTCTCTCACCACAAACAAATGCAGATGCTAAGAGGCGGGAGCCTGGAGTTTTGCAGCCTTCAGTACACACCATTTATCAAGGCATTGGCAATATTTGAGGGCCTCACTGGCTTGTCCAAACTCAATGGCATGGCTCCAGCTTTTCTCACTCTTAGCCACACCCCTGTTCCCAGTACCCTGCTAGTGGTTTGTCCCCAAATCTGTGATACTTTGGTGAACTCAGTGTTGGTTGGTCACTTCATGTGGAGTTTAGAAATGTATATAATTGATATATCAGAGAAATTGTCCGCATGAAGAACTTTTTTTTTTCTCTCTTACAACAGCTCAATGTGATTTTAGTTTCCAGAATCTCTAGGCCACATGGAAAGTACTGTGTCCCAATAGAGTAAATTGCATGTTGGTTATTTACCCATGCCTATCATTCATGTTTCTTTATACCACTGAATTGTGTTTTGCATGGGCTAGGCTGCACTGGTAAGGAACCATAGACCCAGACAAAGTGATAATATTTATGTTCAGTCAATGTGTACTTTCATTTTCCTAATGTTCCATTAGTCATTTATAGCTCAGAGAAGACCTTGTTGTGAGATTAATTGTAAGATATACCAATCACATGTTGCTTAAGGAAGTGGGGTGTTGGGAGGGCTTTAGGATTATGGTGGCATCAAAGTATATTTCCTATAGGCAAGTGACTTTGTCACTATGTTTAGATTTAAGGTATTAGCTGGGGTTATCTTATGTTTATATTGGATATGAATGTTCTCATTTAGAGGATATATATGTATATGTATATGCAGTAGGTGGGGGCAGAGCAAGATGGAATCTGAATAAGAGCACCCTAGATCCCTCCCCATAGACAAATGAAGTTCAAGCACCGAAGTTCCAGCATGAGAGCTGAGGGAGTCATGTGAGAGACCACAGTGCCTGTGTCTCAGTGCACTGAAGGCAGGCAGGAAGGAGCTACCCTTGTCACTCCTTAACCTTCTCCAAGCAGCCCAGTCTGGTGACAGGTTCTTGACACTAGAGAAGGTCTTAGATTTGAGACTTAGTACTAAGCCCATCATAGTGAAACCCAGAGCTGAGCAAAGTTTCATGATTTCTACAGCTAGATTATTCCAGGGGAAATGGATTGTGATCTTGGAAGATTGCATTAAGCCAGGTGGCAAAGGGACTAGTGGCAGAGCTGGGAGCAGGGCATGAAAAGTAGGACAGGTGTCAGCTACCTGCTGTTTTCAGGGACAAAATACTTGAAAAATATCAGTTTAAGGGTGGAAGGGTTTATTTCAGTTCCCAGTTCCAAGCTATAGTTTGTCATGGTGGGGAAAGAATTGTGGGAGGAGCTTGCAACAGCTGGTCACCTTTAATAACAGTGAGGAAACAGAGCAAAATGATGAATTCTGGTGCTCAGCCAGCCCTCCTTTTAATACAGCCCAGAGCCCTAGTAATGGAATGGTACTGCCACAGTTAAGATAAATCTTCTGGGCTGGAGAGATGGCTTAGTGGTTAAGCACTTGCCTGTGAAGCCTAAGGACCCCGGTTCAAGGCTCGGTTCCCCAGGTTCCACGTTAGCCAGATGCACAAGTGGGCGCACGCGTCTGGAGTTTGTTTGCAGAGGCTGGAAGCCCTCATTCTCTCTTTCTCCCTCTCTCTGTCTTTCTCTCTGTGTTTTGCTCTCAAATAAATAAAGAAAGAATTAAAAAAATATATCTTCTGCCTTAATTAGCTTGATGAAGATAATACCTTCATCTTGCTATGACAAACTACCTGACCCAAAGTGTCTGATGGGAGGAAAGAGTTTTCAAGCTTATAGTCTCAAGGGGAACCTTTGCAATGGAAAGGAAAGGATGGTAGACTAGGGCCTTGACACCACATCTTGCCACACAGCTGGGAGAAATCAGCAAGAAAGTGAACTCTGGCAAGGGGGAAGCTGGGCTGTAACTCTACAAATATCACCCCCAGAAACACACCTCCTCATGATAAGGTTCCACTTTCCAAATTACCAATAGCTGGGAACCAAGTCTTTACAACACATGAAGGGAGCTGGGGAGCTTGTTCAGTGGTTCAAGACACTTGCTCAAAAAGCCATTGGCTTGGGTTTGACTTCCCAATAAAGCCAGATGCATCAAGTAGCGCATGCATCTAGAGTTCATTTGCAGTGATAGGAGGCCATGACATGAGCATATTCATATTCTCTACTTTCAAATAAATAAATATTTAAAAATAAATAAAATATATGAAGGTTTGTGGGACATCTCATTCAAACCTCTATATTCTACCTTTGGTCTCCCATAGACTCACAGCCATCTCATGATGCAAAATGTATTCAGTCCAGTTGTAAAAGTCCTATAGCTCTTTACCAATCCCAACACTGTTCAGAAGTCCATGGTCTTCTAACTATGAAACAGTCTCAAAACTGTGAGCCCTGTAAAATCAAAACAAAATATAAATGACCATAATGGCACATTCCCACTGGAAAAAATGCACTGGGCATAGGCATGAGTAAGACTGAACCGATGCAAGAACTAAAACAAGATTGTGATGGGGAGGTAATATGATGGAGAATGGAATTTCAAAGGGGAAAGTGTGGGGAGGGAGGGAGGGAATTAACATGGGATATTTTTTTTAAATCATGGAAAATGCTAATAAAAATTAAAAAAAAAAAGAACTAAAAGAAGAAGGAAAAACAAATTCTGCAGCTCCATGTCTGGCATGAAGACCAGTGACAAAATCTTTTGGATCCAAATTTCACCCTTCCAGCTGTGTTTCTTACAGCACAGGGAAAGTTCCACCCTTAGCCAGAAGCTCTCCTTGGCAGCCATCCCATAGTTCTGTCATCTCCAAAATTCTGGGGTCTCCAGTGCAATTCATCTTTGTGGTTTCATGCCATGGTCTTACTGGGCCTCCAAGGAGGAGCTTGAATAGCCTTGCCTCACATTTTGTTCAGCTGATACCTCCATAAAAACCTATTGCAAATCCACTGACTCTCTTGTTCCTGAAATTGTTATACCACCAAATCCAGTAGCAGGTAGTGTATTAAATTTGTTATTCTCAGAGGAAATAAAGTGACCTTTGATGAATAGGAAAACTTCAGTTCTCTTGTTTCAGGTCCCCTCCTTTCAAAAGAGTCAGCACTCCTCCTATTAATGCACAGTGGCTGGCTTAATCTCAATGTTGGTAATTTCTTAAACAATTATAGGTGAACCCAGCTTCAGTCAATGGCCTAAAACTTTCATTTCATTCTGTGCCAACTTATATCTTTCATATATTTCTACTCTACGTTTCCTTTAAAACAGTGGGTCCTGGGAAGTTGAGCCTCGAACCAGGGTCCTGTCCATTCCTTTAAAATTCACGTTTGCTTAAGTTCTCCCAACAGAGGAACAGCAAGCCTTTCACACAAGCTACCTCTAGTTCAGTCCCAACAAAGTTTTTTCTCTCCTCATAAGCTAAGCCTCCACTGTCCATAGTTCTGTCTGCATTTAAGTCTTCCAACTCTTACTGGGATGGTCTATTTTTTAATATTTATTTATTTATTTATTTGAGAGTGACAGAGAGAAAGAGGCAGATAGAGAGAGAAAGAGAATGGGCGTGCCAGGGCCTCCAGCCACTGCAAACAAACTCCAGACGTGTGCGCCCCCTTGTGCATCTGGCTAACGTGGGTCCTGGGGAATCGAGCCTCGAACCGGGGTCCTTAGACTTCACAAGCAAGCGCTTAACCACTAAGCCATCTCTCCAGCCCTGGAATGGTCTATTAAGCTCTACTTATAGCACTACAAGGCATCTCTGAGTCCAAAGTTTCAAATCCTTCCATATTTCTCCTATAAATCAGTTACCAAACAAACAAACAAACAAAAAACAAAACAACAACAACAATAAAAAAAGGTTAAGGGCTGGAGAAATGGCTTAGCAGTTAAGTGCTTGCCTATGAAGCCTAAGGACCCTGGTTCGAGGCTTGACTTCCCAGGACCCACGTTAGCCAGATGCACAAGGGGGTGCACCCGTCTGGAGTTCATCATCTGCAGTGGCTGGAAGCCCTGGCGTGACCATTTTCTCTGTCTCTATCTGCCTCTTCCTCTCTCTGTCTGTCACTCTCAAATAAATAAAAAAAAAAAATTAAAAAAGATTAAGTTTCTGGCAGCAATCCCATTCCTGTGGTACCAATTTTCTGTAGTAGTTGTCTTCATGTTGCTAGGACAAGTGACCTAATCAAAAATAGCTGAGGGGATAAAAGGCTTTATTTCAGCATACAGTACAAGGGGAAGTTTCATCATAGCAGGAAAGCACGATTGGAAGAGACTGCACATTGCTTCTTGCCACAGCAGCTGGCAGAAAGCAGCAAGAGATTGAATTTAGCTTTGTTAAGGGGGAGCTGGCTCTAACAACGCCAAATCCACTCCCAGCAACACATCTCCTCTAGCAAGGACCCACCTCACAAACTGCCACCAAAATGCAGGAGGCATCTCATTCAAAACACCACAGAGGATAACACAACCTATCTAGTCCCTCGTGGGCAAGTCTAGTCTTTTCACGTTGGCAGTTAGTATAAAACATCGCAGTAGGTTTTGCCTTGAAGTTCAGTGCCAAACCTTTAATAGTGAGATCCGTCACTCAGTATGAAATGAGGCCAGAGTTCAGAATGGAGGTATTAGACTAGCTCCAGGCAGAGAGCTGTGCAGCCCTTACATAACTGCGTTTTGGCCATGTTGTTTTAGCCTTAGAATGGGCCAGGAGCACCCGCCTTGAGGCTCTGCAGGTTCTTTTGGTTGTGAGACCCAGGCAAATCATGTTGCTGGGGCTGGCCCATCTACAGTGATTCTGTTCAGTGGTAGGCAGAGTTACACTGTCTAACCATAGGCCAGTAGCTGTGGTCAGTAACTCCAGGCCTATCCTGTCTCAGGAACAGGCTTGTGGGGATTCAGTATGCTCTCCAGTCACTCTTCTGCTTCGTTCTGACCAAGAGTATTCGGGACAAACTTGGACTCTGGCAAAACTGGGTCTGGATGCCATTGAGTGCTGAATAGTGGAAGTGGCTATAGGCTCAGAGAAAATCTGTAGCCTGTCTAGCAATTTTAGCAAGACAGGTCCAAACATAGCCTAGGATAAATTGCTAATCCTTTGTACCTAGCTTATGTCACATGCCAACAAGTATGAGGAGCGTTCAGGAAGCCATGATCTCAGGTGGTACTCAAAATAAAGTGCGAGAAATTGACCAAGCAATAATCAATGAGAGCCCTTAGGTAGAAACTTTACAACAGTTGCTTTAAGGAAATTTAATGGGCTTGAGGAAAACATAGAGAAATGTTTTCATACTCTCACAGAAGAATTTACAAAGTGATGGAGACAATTAAAACAAACTCTTGAGCTGAAAAGTACACCCAGCCAAAATAAAATAAAAATGTGATGGAAGGCCTCATAAGTAGTGAAGGAGAAGTAGGAGAAAGCTAGCTTTTATTTATTTTATTTTTGGCAGTTTTAGTAAGGGACAGAAGCCCAGAGAAGGAACCAGAAGATATCACCCCCACCTTGGCAGAAGTGGAACTCCTGTCTGCTCCAGTTTTACCTACGATGCTGCAGCGCCTCCTGCTGCTTCCACAGCCTAGCACACTACCTAGGTGGCCTTTGGGCCAGCTCCTGAATCCAGGAACCAATCAGGTCTTCCCTTAACATACCTGAGCCTGATGGAAGATTCCAATTTTTTGTTTGTTTGTTTTTGTTTTTTGAGGTAGGGTCTCACTGAAGCTCAGGCTGACCTGGAATTCACTATGTAGTCTCAGGGTGGCCTTGAACTCAAGGCAATCCTCCTACTTCTGCCTCCGAAGTGCTGGAGGTGTGCACCACCACCCCCAGCCATTTTTTAAATAATATATATATATATTTATTTGAGTGGGAGAAAGAAGGGGGGAGAGAGAGAGAGAGAGAGAGATACATGCACCCCCTTGTACATCTGGCTTATGTGGGTAATGGAGAGTAGAACTGGGATCCTCTGGCTTTGCAGGCAAATGCCTTAGCTGCTGAGCCATCTCTCCAGCCCTAAAGAATCCATTTTTAATTGACTATAAAGGTCTGAAGCCGGGCGTGGTGGCACACACTTTTAATCCCAGCACTTGGGAGGCAGATATAGGAGAATTGCTGTGAGTTCGAGGCCATCTCGAGACTACATAGTGAATTCCAGGTCAGGTCAGCCTGAGCTAGAGTGAGACTCTACCTCAAAAAAAAAAAAAGAGAAAAAAAAGAAAATGTCTTAAAGGTTGTCTGTAGTGATCTAAGTCCCCTCTCTGCCCTACGATCTTTTCCATGTGGACAAGTAAGTCTGTTTCTCTTCTCAGCTCTGCTTCCCCTTAGTCTGGGCATTCCTTTGTTCTGCCTTCCATCTGGATCATGCCTTGTGGTATACCTTTTCACTTTGATTACATGTGTGATTTTTCTCTCATCTTCAAGTCTACCACATTTGTGTTTCCTTTATACTCTATATCTACCACATGGGTATCTACTCTAAGCTCTGTGTCTGCTACCTGTGTAATGTCTCTAAACTAGGGTAACAATGCATGTACAACTTTTTACTGTCCATTTCTCATTTGAATTTCCTGGCTTCTGTTTTAGTACATTTACTCTGCTATTCTTCCCAAAGCCATCCCACTTAATCCCTTAACTCTCTCTTAAACGAACCTTACTGACTATGCTTTGCCTCATACCAGTGTGTGTTTCTTCTAAATCTCTCTATGAGCTTCTAAATTCTTCTATGAGCCTGTGAATCTTCTTTAGCCTCTTCCTAAGTTCCAATATCCCTTAAATAAACCCCACAAACTATGCTGTGCCTCCCAAATGAGTATGCATTCTCTAAATCTCTCCATATGAATTCCAGATCCTGTCTTCCATGTGCATGCGACTCCACTGCAGCCTTTTCTTTGATCCCAATTTCCCTTAAATGAACCTCATAATTCATTATTTCTCCCTAAATAATCTCAATAATTCATAAGTTATCCTTCCCAAGTCTGTTTTTTTTTTTAAAAAATCAATTCTTTGTTAAAATATGTTAAGGGAGCTGGAGAGATGGATTAGCAGTTAAGGTGCTTGCTTATAAAGCCTAAGGATCCAGGTTCAATTCCCCAGTACCCACATAAGCCAGATGCATAAGGTGCCGCATGCATCTAGAGTTCATTTGTAGTGGATGTAGGCCCTGGCACACCCATTCTCATTCTCTCTATCTGCCTCTTTCTCACTTTCCCAAATAAATAAATAAATAAATAAAATATTTAAAAGAAAAATACAATAAGGACCCCAAGTTGGGGTTCATAAATTTGGAAGGCCTCTCCTGAACCCCAAATCCTGCAACAGTTGGATATGGCACACAGAAGAAATGACTATAAGATCAAAAGTGGACTATATTGGGCTGGAGAGCTGGTTCAGCAGTCAAAAGCACTTACTTGCAAAGCTTCCTGCTTGGATTCCATTCCCCAGTACCCATGTAAAGCAGGCCAAACATGCAAATGGAACATGTAGCTAGAATTCAATTGCAAAGGCAAGATACTCTCTCACTCCTCAAATAAATAAAAATATATGAAACCACATGCTGAGGGAAAAAAATAAGAGGAATAAAGAAGAGTGGATAAAGCATATGAGGACTTTGGAATAGTATTAAAAGAATAAATATTTGGGTTATTGAGGTCCAGTAGGGACTTAAGAATACCAGAGAAATAGAATATTTACTAAAGGAAATAATAACAGGGCTGAAGAAATGGTTCAGCAGTTAAAGGTGCTTGCTTGTGAAGCCTAAAGGCCAGGGTTCAATTCATCAGAATAGCATAAAGCCAGATGCACAAAGTGGTGCCTACATATGGAGTCCATTTACAGTGGCAAGAAGCCCTGGAACACCCATATTCATGGTATTTCTTTCTTTCTCACTCTCCTTATGAATGAATAAATAAAAAATATTTAACAAAAACAGGTAACAAAAAACACTCCAAATGCAGAGAAGGCTTTAGATATCTATATGCAGAATGCCAAAGGTGACCACCAATCACTGGCCACCAATCAAATGAACTCAACTGTGTCTATCTCAGATATCTAATCATCAAACTCCCACCTGTAAATGATCAAAAGATTCTCAAGGTTTCAAGAGGAAAGAAAGAAAGAACACATTTTGGTGCTTCAATTAGCCTGACAGATAACTTCTAGAAGAAACTTCACAGATCAGGAGAAAGTGTCATGAAGGTTTTCAGAGTACTGAAGAAAATAGCAAACTGTCAGCTGGCTATACTGTCTCTTACAAAACTGTCCTTTAAGAATAAAGGCGGATTAACTCTCCCTGGCAAGGAGGAGGCAGGAGAATATGTCTTCACAGGAGCAGATCTGTAAGAAATGCTGCAGGAAGTTCTTCAAACTGAAAGGAAGTCATGCTGATAAAAAAGCCAGGAAGTCCTAAACCAGGTATGAGTAATTATAGAAACAAATTTGGAAGGCTCTAATATTGTAAGCATGGTGTGTAAGACCCTCTTATCAGCATAAAAACTAGTAAACAGAATTAAAACAGTAGTTGCATTAATATTTAAAAGGTAGGCAATATAGAAAGTCACAAAGTAGAATATCAAAAATTCAAAGTGTGAGGAGGAATAGACTAACTAGAGAGATTTTTTATTCCTTTTTTAAAAATATTTCTATCTTTTGTTTGCGTGTGTGTATGTGTGTGTGTGTGTTATATGCACATGTATGTTTCCCTATGCAACTTATATACTCATCTGTGGTGGAGGCCACTCACCTTCAGTGGCCAGACTGCATTGCTCTTCCTCCTGGTGAGTCTCTTTTATTGGTTACAGAGCTTGTGGGGCTCGACAATTTTTTTTGTCTATGCTCTCCTGTGGGGTTGAAAGTGAGGGTTGCATTGCCTTTATGTGTGATGTGAAGATGTGAACTTGGGCATCCTCAGGTCCCTCAGACCCTTGAGCTTGCACAGGAAGCACACTTAAATGCTGAGCCAGCTCTCCAGTCCTGGAGAGTTTTATTTCTTCTTAAGAGAGAGAGAGACTGAGAGAGAGAAAGAGATGTTGAGAGGAAAGGCGGGAGGCAGGGATGGACAGAGGGGGTTAATGGGCATGCCAGGGCTTCTAGCCACTGCAAACAAACTCCAGAGGCATGCTCTACCATGTGCATCTGGCTTTATGTGGGTACTGGGGAACTAAACCTGGGTCCTTAGGCTTTGCAGGAAATACCTTAACTGCTAAGCCATCTCTCCAGCCCATGGAGAGTTTTCTTAAGTGTTTATTTTCTCTTGTTGTCTTGTTTGTTTCTGTTCTTATGATGAGATTAAGTTGATATCTCTTCAGAATAGCTTGTAAGAATTAAATGATTTTGTATAAGCCTCCTGGTAACAACAAAGCAGAACCCTATAATAGACAAACCAAACGTAACAAGCAGGGAATCAGGACACACTACTAGGGCAATTCATGTAAGCACCAAGGGAGACAGAGGAGGAGTGACATCAGCACACTTAGAAACAAGTTACATAGTGCTGCAATAAGACTTGCATGTTTATAATTATCTTCAGTTTAAATGAACTGGATTTTCCAGTTAATGACATAGAGTTACTGAATGAATAAAAACAAAATAAAACAACAAGAAAATCAGTTAAAAAATCAAAGTGGGACTGGAGAGCTGGCTCCAGCTGTTAAGGCATTTGCCTGCAAAGCCTAATGACCCAGGTTGGATCCCCCAGTACACACATAAAGTCAGATGCACAAAGTGGCACATGCGTCTGGGGTTCATTTACAGTGGCTAGTGGCCCATTTCTCTCTCTCTCTTTCCTTGCAAATAAATAAAAGTATTTAAAAAATCAAAAAAGGCCAAATATATGTGGCTCTTAAGTGACATATTTCACTTGTAAGAGCACAAATAGACTGAAAGTGAAGATTTCCTTTGTAAAAACAAGCAGTTGTAGCCATGTTAAAGTTAGATTAACCGGTTATGGTGGCACACGCCTTTAATCCCAGCACATGGGAGGCAGAGGTAGGAGAATTGTCGTGAGTTTGAGGCTACCCTGAGACTCCTTAGTGAATTCCAGGTCAGTCTGGGCTACAGTGAGACCCTACCTAAACACCCCCCCCCAAAAAAAATTAGATTAAATACTTGAAATCAAAAGCGGCAGCAAAAAGAGACAGGAAAGTTCATTAATGAAGCAGGGGGTCAATTTAGAAAGAGGAAGTTACTACTGTAAGTAAATATGAACTCAATATTGGACACTTAAAGGCCAATTCAATAACAGGAGAGGATCTTAACACCTCACTTTCATTACTGCACAAACCATACAGAGAATCTACTAACACCCAGCAGAGTTATTTTTTACACTAGGCCCAATGGTCCCACCAGATACTTACAGAACATTATATCCAGCAGCTGCTGAATACATGTTGTCAGAACATGGAGTATCTGATAGAAAAGATCATGTGGTAGGCCAGAAAACACAGTTTAAGAAATGAAAAAGAATTGAAATCATATCAAGTATCTGTGTGATCATAGTGCAGAGAAGTCAGGAATCAGTACAAAGAAAACCCTGGAAACTAAATAGAGACATGAAACTTAAACAATTTAGTTTTGAACAGCCAAGGAAGAAATCAAGAAGGAAGTCTGAGGATGGTATCATATATATGTAAGTAGAAGAACAGATTAATGGGGGTGAAAAGGCCTAAGTGAGGTCAGGGGAAGAGATTGAGTAAAGAAAAGATGGAGGGAGGGATAATCAAAATCTAAGAGGATATAAAGAAGTCATATGGAAACCTACTTTTTTGGACAATGGAACACTCAGGAGCCATAGATTGTTACTAGAAAATTTTCAGTGCCAAGGATGGGATACCTTCCAGTGAGTTGTTGGTCAGGGAGGTCCCTGATGCCCCAAAACATTACAGGCCATTGCCAAGGCCTTGGTTTCCCACCAGGAACAAGTGGTAAGACCCTATTGCAGAAGACTCCACATACTTGGGTTGCAAGGTCACTGAAAAATCTTGCTGGAGCTGAGCTGAAAACCTCCTCCATGTAGACCAGCTGACAGAAGGATGGAAAAAGCTACGCAGCATGCAGTTCAATGGGAGAGAGAGAAATCACCACTGAAGATACTCAACAGTGGACACTGCAAGCCTTAAACTTGGCCAGCCAGGCCAAATGAGCCAATGGGTGCCATAGTGGCACATTGGTTATAGAGGAAACTAACTGCCCTCTAATTGGACTGGAGGCCCACTCCATGGGAGGGTATACATCCCTGATACTGAAAACCTACAACAGGGGTAGTCATGAGCCTTAGAGGTGTAATGCCAGCTGGTCTGGCTAAATGTATATACCATGTATACCAAACTGTCCAGTAAACAGTTCTCTTAATGTTCATACCCATATAGTAATGCTACTCTCACTTTTGGTTAGAGAACCTTCGCTTTTCAGATGGCAGTGACCTTGGAATGACTCAGAAGGCACCATGGGGCTGACAAGAAGTGACAGAGAGTACTCAGCAGTGAAATATCTCTATCACATCTTCCAAGGCTCGGGGTCCATTGTGGAAGAGGTGGCAGAAAGAATGTAAGCGCCAAAGGAAAGGTAGGACGCCTTACAACATGCTCCTCCAGACATAAAATGGCCTGGATATCCATGACTTCACAGTGCCTGACACTACCTATACAAGATCATCATAATAGGAGGAAAAGATCATGACATCAAAATAAAAGAAAGACTGATTTAGAGGGGGAGGAGATATGATGGAGAGTGGAGTTTCAAAGGGGAAAGTGTGGGGGGGGGGAGGGAGGGCATTACCATGGGACATTGTTTACAATTATGCAAGTTGTCAATAAAATATATATATAAAATTGGCTAGGCGTGGTGGTGCATGCCTTTAATTCCAGCACTTGGGAGGCAGAGTAGGAGGATCATCATGAGTTCAAGGACACCCTGAGTCTACATAGTGAATTCCAGCTCAGTCTGAGCTAGAGTGAGACCTTACCTCAAAAAACAAAAAACCAACCAACCACATACACACATATATATTGCTGTTTAAAAAAAGAAGGAAATCTGAAATAAAATTCTTGAAACAAATCAAAGTAGAGACACAACATATTAAAACTATGGCATATGGCAAAAACATTATTGTGGCAGACAGATTCAGGTTCGCTGAGATAAACTTCCAGATCAGGCACAGTTATGGAGGAAGGGATTTATTGAAGTTTACAGATCCAGGGGAAGTTCCATAATGGTAGAAGCAGCTGGCCTGCCTTCACAGGTCCAAGCGAGAGAGAAGCACAAGCCTAAAGGTCAAAAGCCACAGCACACTTCAGGAACTCCAGCTAGGCATGCTTTAAATATCTTTAGATTGAAATCGGAAACCCATCACCACAACTTAAGATCCACTCAGTGCCATTGCCTCCAGCCAGGTAGCCAGCAGATGTAAACTACAAACAAACAACTGAATATATTGAGGGCCATCTAGTCTATTTAAACCACCACAATTATCAAGAAATTTATAGCCAGCAATGCTCATGTCAAAAGAGTAGAAAGATTTCAGATAAACACCTTAAATGCACCTTACAGAATTGGAAAAACAAAACAAAGCAAACCAAACTGAAGATTAATAGAAGGAAAGAAATCATAATGTGTAGTGTTGAAGCAGAACATGGAGGGCACACACATGATCCTGGCATCCAGCTGGCTGAAGCAGAAGAATGGTGATTTTGGTGCCAAACCTGGGCTACATGAGACACTGGCTCAAAAAGAAAGTCTGAAGGGAAGCAAGGCCAGAATAAGCAGAGAAGAAATATATAAAATAGGCATTCAAATATACAAAGAGCTTTAATTAATGAAACAAAGATCTAGTTTTTTTAAAAGGTCAGCAAAGCCGACATAACTTTAGCTTGACTAAACAGCACAAGAAAGAGAGAGAGGGGACTCAAATACAAGAAGGGAGCTTTATAACCAACACAAAATGTCACTAGCAATTATTGTGAACAACTACATAACAGTAAATTTGATAATCTGGAAGAAACACACACACACACACACACACACACACACATACACACACACCTTTCCAATATTTAGTCGCAAAGAAATGGACAACTTAAACTAAACCAGTATATGTAATAAAATTACATTAATAATAAAATGACAATGAAAAACCCAGGACCAGCTAATTTCACTGCTGAATTCTACCAAACTTACAAAAGAGCTCATATCAATTCTCTTTAATTCCCTCCATAGGTTATAAGAAAAAAAAATCAAGTAATACAGTTTTGAAAACTGTGCCAGTGTTTGCTTCCTTTTCCCCCTTCTGAATTACAGTCTTGCTATGCAGGTTAAACTGACTGGAACTTGCAATATGTCTCAGCCTCCCCAGTGCTAAGATTCCAGCATGCGCATGCGCCATGACACCGACCCTGAAGAATGCTTTGGTGTGATCCTATCATCAAGCCAGAAGGCCAGCACCAAGCTGCATCCTTGCTGGAAATTAGGGTTCCCATTGCAAGTGTGGGTTACATTTTGGCAAGAAAACATGACACGGGGGTAGCTGGTCATAGTCTGGAAGAGATGGGAGACTCTACTGGGCTGACTGACTGAATTCTGGGAGACTTTGGTGGAAGGAATGGTCCATCTGCTCAGGTGAGATGGAGGTGAATGGGAGGAAGCAGGTCCATAAGACTTTAGGCAGGACTGGGCCCAACGGCTAGTTGGAGGAGGCCACTGGCACCTTGAGTGTCAAGAAGATATATAAAGGTCTAGTCACCTAAGTTAGCATTCCTTAGTTGCCCGTTCCAGAAAAGCGTTCTGTGGGAAAGATAAGACTGCACACCAATAAATAACCTGATTGGCTGCTTCAGGAAATTCCCACTGACCAATTTATCAGAGCCAGCAGTCTGCTTAACAGGGCCAACAGCTCACTTTTCAAGCCACAATTTACTGATCAAAATTTCCTTTCTATCTCTCACTCTGTATGTGCCAACCCTGAATGCTCAGGCCACAGAGTCTACCCAACAGTGACCAGTCAGTTCCCATCTTGAAAGATAAGCCAAGACGGATTGCTTGTGCATGCCCTGCTTCCATTCCTCTTCCTTCCTTTAGAACCCAAGATGACCCAGATGGCTTTTCCCTTACTGTAGTGAGCCAGAATAAACATACCTTTATTTAGTAAACGATTGCTGATAGTGTATGGAGTTCAGTAGAGGCTTGGTCTCAAGTCCCTTTGGTAAGACCACAGGACAGGCATCTTTAGTGAGTAGCAGAGGACAGCCATGCCATGCAGCTTTTTGTAAAACAATTGTGTATGTGTGTGAGAGAGAGAGAGAGAGAGTGAGAGAGGAAGGGAGGGAGGGAAGGAGGGAGGGAGGGAGAGAGAGAGAGAGAGGGAGAGGGAGAGACAGAGATTGAGAGAGAAAAGTGAGGGAGAGAGAGAGTATGTTTGTGCCATGGTGTATATGTGGAGTTCTAGAGACAATCTCAAGTATTAGTCCTCCCTTTTACCTTGTTTGAGGCAAGGTCTCTAGTGTAGCACTGACCACTATAAACACCAGGCTAGCTGGTCCACAAGCTTGTCGGGAAGCTGTGATTATAGATGTACTCATCTATTTGCATGGGTTCCAGGGCACTCGGGTCTGCATGCCTGCTAGCCAAGTGCTTTCCCTACCTCATAGCCCCCAGCATTGTGTTGAAGGGCTGCAGGCTCTCAGAAGAGAGGCTGCATGACAGGCTTCATCAGGGATGAATGCAGGGGATGGGCTTGCCACTAAATGCACAGGTGACAGGCAGCGACCCAGGGCAGTATCGGAAAAAGATGCAGGTCATGTAAGGAAGGGGGCATGGGTGGTAGCCAACTTCTGCAATTAGGAAAGGACTTGTGTATAACAGTTTGGGTATAGAAAAAAAATGTGTCCTCATTTTGTAATCATAGGCTGATGAAGCCAGGAACATATTGGCTATATAAAATCATTGGGTTATGATTGGAGCATTTTCTTTCCTATATAAATTATGACTTACATTTCTTTCCCTTAGTGGGTTCTGTTCATAGTTTGGAAATGCGATGTGAAACTTTTAGCATGAGGTCATTCAGATGGTACTAGAAACCAAACACACATTATGATATTTGAAGAATAAGATCTGTAAATTACATTTAGGCATTTTTATTTGCTTAGTAGAAAATTAAATCCAATATGCACAAGTTAACTGTGCCTGCTTGCAGTGAGCAGACCTTTAAAACACAGAAGCAGTAATGGGCATTAAAGAAATGAAAAGCCCCAAAGCATCTTTCTGTGTACTTATCAGTAGTATAAAAACCAACATCAAAACAAAACTTCTGTATACTTATCAGTAACTATTAAAAACTGACATCAAAACAAAACTTGAAATATTCACACTGAGACCGTATTCTACGTTAAGGAAGTTACAATTTTCATACCAGCATTAAGATTATTGGATAGCTTGCTACCATGCTCCATGTCCTGTTGTCTTTGAAGGTTGACACTCAGGTTCATGGATGGCTTGTTCCTAAGGCATGACCTTATTAATCTTGACCATACATTGAAAAAGAGGACACATTTTCATGATTTGATAGCATGTGTTTAATTCAAGGTGATAGATGGTTTTCTTCTTGCTGTTTTCTCTGTTGGTTCATTTGGGCTTAGCAAGTTGATAGATAAATAAATCAGCTGCCCTGGGCTCCCAGTCATTTGTGTAATAAATGAGTCAGGCAAAAACCACAGTCCAAAATAAGATAACTTATCTCCTTTCAGGCTGCTACTCGTTACTAAGCACTCGGTACCAGAGCCCTCCTCCCAGCCTGCACTCCAGGTTTATGGTATACTGGCTCTTTCTCCCCTGCAGCCAACACCTCTGATCTCTAAACAGCATCCTCTTGTTTCCCACTAAATATACAACAGTATCAGCAGACCGCATGCGAGTTTCCCAACTTGTCTTCTCATGGGCTTTGATTACTATGATTTCTTTCACTATATCCTGTTTTAAGAAAAAAACATCCTAGCCACAAAGAAGAAAAGAGAAATATACTTGAAGATTTCCTCCTGGACTTGTCTCACCCATGTTTAATTTGTATATTTAAAAAATATATTTTTACTTATTTATGAATAAGGGAGGGAGGACAAAGAGAGCGAGTGAGCATGAGTGCATCAGGGCCTCTTGGCTAGGCAAATGAACTCCAGACTCATGTACCACTTTGTGCATCTGGCACATCTAACCAAGGGGAGGCTTCATGGTCCCCCTGTTGAGGTGAGGCCATGTTTCCAGGTTGGGCAGCATGAAGGAGCAAGAGTCAGAACAAGATGGTCGGAAGATTCAATTTTTGGTTATGCTTTTTCACCCAGACTCTATAAAGTGTTTATACACACACACACACACACACACACACTTAAATCTGATAAACTAATAGCATTTCAAAAATAATGACAGGAGCCGGGTGTGGTGGCGCACGCCTTTAATCCCAGCACTCGGGAGGCAGAGGTAGGAGGATCACCATGAGTTCAAGGCCACCCTGAGACTACATAATGAATTCCAGGTCAGCCTGAGCCAGAGTGAGACCCTACCTCAAAAAACAAAAACAAAAAATAAAATAAAAAAAAAAATAATGACAGGAACTGTTAACAATATGAAGTATTTTCACAATATAAACATTGGAGTAATACCTTTGTACTTTTGTTTGAATCTACATGACATTGTTTTATTATCTACAGAATCTTGTAGCTCATTCAAAGACATAAATTCTCCCTGCAAAATTTTTTAGGTGGATAATCTTTCCTTTCACTTTAACACTGGGTGGGAGGAGGGTTTCTTTTTTTTCTTTGATGGCTCCTTCATGTGAAATCCCTGGTGTTGACCATTGTGGCCTCTCCTAACTGTTAACTGGATCTCAGTTTTCCTTAGGCCAACTAGAGTCTCACTGGGTCGTGTCTGTGTTATGCATATTTCATCAAGAGAAAAGGGCCACTAGCTAGTTAAGTCTCCCTTGCCATCTGCTAGAAAAATCTAGAGACCACATTTCTTGCTTCTTTGAAGTGTCCCTTCAGATGTAGATAGAGAAGTGGTCAGTGAGGGCTAAGTGTCCCTTCCTTATATGGATTATTCAAGAGATAACTTTCCATGAAGAGCTTTTTCTGTAACTGTGTGCCACACTGGAGCAGTCCTGTGTTTTAAACCTGTCTCACCAGTAGCATTTCCAGTTTTCTTCTATTTCTCCATCAAGAATGATTATCACATACAGCCATGAAGCTGCCCAGGTCCCAACGCAGTTTAGACAGAACAATATGAAGGGACATTGGTCAAATGTTGCATGTGCTCAAAGGAGAAGGACAATTCACCTGGAGATGGTGGTGGATGTGGATGAGTAAATGGGCTGTCCATCTGGAGGAGAAAAATGACTATAACTAAGGAGTTCTTATATGGAGCTGTAGCTCCAGGCAAGATGAAACAAAACAGGCAAATGCTGTAATTCTGGTGGCATTTGCTTAGAAGATCTCAAATATTTTCAGCATAAAAAGATAAAACAACTGCATTCAAACAATGTATTTTTCACTGCAGACTTTTGTCATCACAAAATAAATGTGCAGATTTTCCTCATCTGGAAACATTAAAAGAACAATGTTGAAGTTAAGAAGTGTGCTGTCCCTGTCCATTTCCTCTTGTTACCATGCTGCACAGAGCTGGTACCTTGTAAAGAAAAGAGGTTTTTGTGGTTCATTGTTCCGAGGCTCAAAGAGCACGGAGCTGGAATCCTAGTTTCTGCTGAGGGCCTAAAGGAAGGGTAAGAAAAGCCAGTGCACATGAGTGAGGGTCCAGTATCACAGAGACAGAGGAGGTACTGGGCTGACCATAGGGATACCAGAAGACTCTTCATTAGACCAAACCCAGACTTCATAGAACCTCACCTATTTCTTGAGAGAAGGCATAACTCCAAGCTCCTCCAAAGACCAACCTCATAAATGTTACACCACCTTCCAAAACCTGTACATGGGGACCAAGTTGCAGCATAGGCCCTTTTGGGAGACAAACTACATCCAAAACACAGCTGCTGCTCATCAAGTCGATGATAGGTTGATAAAAATATTCACTTAAAATTTAGACTGTGTGGGACTGGGAAGATGGCTCAGTGGTTAAAGGTACTTGTTTGCAACGTCTGCCAGCCTGTGTTCTATTCCTCAGTACCCATGTAAAACCAAATGTACAAAGTGGTACATGCATCTGGAGTGCATTTATTATGGCAAGAGGTTCTGGTGCATCCATTCTCTTTCTCTCTTTTTCCCTCCCCCTCTCATCCATTCACAGATAAATAAATTAAAATATTTTAAAAAATAAAGTAAAATTCAGAAAATGTTTACCCATTTTCCCACTGTAAGCTAATGCTTGATGTCTTACAGTTAGTTGAAGAAGAAATGCATTAGAAACAACTAAGAGAATTATCCTAACTCATGGCTGGGGAGCTGGCTCCATGGGTAATCATGAGGAAATGGACAGGTACAGCATACTTCTTAACTTCAACCAAAAGTGGGAATGGCCCCACAGAACTGTAAGCCCAGAGCTGAAGCAGGTCGAGGCAGGAGTATTGCTGGCTTTCCTTGGTCAGCCAGTCCAACTGAAAAAAACAGAAAAACAGATTCACTGTGTCAGGAAAATAAAGTGGAGAAGCAGCACAGGAAGTTATCTGATGTCTTCTGCTGCATGTGTGCACATGGTTGCATGTGTCTGCACACACATGTGCCTGTGCCATACAAACACATACTGCACACCCATACATATACACATCCCCCAAAAGTAAAAGAAATTATGTTTACTTTTGAAATTGACTTTCTAAGGTGAAAATGAAATCCCTTGTGTCTTGGTTGGCTTGCTGAGTCAGTACAAAGCTATTGATGACGGCACCTTTTAGCCTGATACTGTGCTCAGCAGAGATCAATAAACCTGACTTTGAGAAACATAAGTCTTTCCCCAACCACTGCCTTCCTTGGCCAAGTAAATAAGTAAAATAAAAATTGGCCTTTTGGCAACCTAGTTGCAAGTCATTCTTTCTGATGTTTTACAGATTCGTTTTCAAAAGTGGGATGATGGCCAGGCGTGATGGCGCACGCCTTTAATCCCAGCACTCGGGAGGCAGAGGTAGGAGGATCACCGTGAGTTCGAGGCCACCCTGAGACTACATAGTGAATTCCAGGTCAGCCTGAGCCAGAGTGAGACCCTACCTTGAACAACCAATAATAATAATAATAATAATAATAATAATAATAATAATAATAAAGGTGGGATGATGAAGCCAGTCGTGGTGGCGCATGCCTTTAATCCTAGCACTCAGGAAGCAGAGGTAGGAGGATTGCCGTGAGTTCGAGGCCACCCTGAGACTACATAGTGAATTCCAGGTCAGCCTGGAGTAGAGTTGAAAGCCTACCTCAAAGCCCCCCCCCCCAAAAGATACTAAAAATGGGATGATGACACATGGAGCTGGTGTGCTCCCTCCATAAGATTCTTTTCATGTTTGTGAGGAGTACGTGGGATTTCCCCTTGGAGCATGCTAGAATAACATTTCAACATGACACCATATATTCATAATATTGCTTTGTAAATTTCATCCCTTTTTCTCTGGAAAATCTGGAGGCTCCTTTTGTTATTTAAAAATCTCTGTCAACCTGTGGCTGTTTCCTTATCTTCTGTGGTCGCCTGAGTTTGTTCTGGGGTGTACCAATGATTATCATAATATAAGCAAGTAGCAGCTAAGCCCTGTGAAGTGCTTACTGAGCCCCAACCCTGTGATAAGTGGTTACCATAGTTTATCTCTTTAAGTGTGATAACAGCTCTGCTAGATCGTACTTTCAACAGGGTAGGAGGTCTGGAGGAACTCAAGGAGGTTTCATAAGTGGATTACAGTGAGTTAGAGAAAAGTGCACTTGTTCCGGGTGGGTCGTCTCCAGCAGCGGTGGCCTTCACAGCCACACGATCCCAGGCTTCGCCTTGGTGCAGGCTGTCGTCTCTCATAGCACCTGGCTCCACTGGATTTATGCACAGTCTCCAGGATGGGGTTGAGAGTGTTTTTTCACAGTGCTAGCACTACACATTAATAAGTGCATAATGGCCACTCTAATGACACTGAGCCTGGCTCAGCAATGTTGGTGTCTGCTTACTTTGCAATTACCATGCTTATTTGGAAATTATAGGCAAAGCGCTTGGAAATAACTGTTCTCTGATGCAGGCAAAATTTCGCTCCCATCTTGTTTATAGCATTAATTAACTTAGGAGGTCCTTTGAGGCTGTAGAACAGGAGATAAAATTCAGCTCAATCTCTTCAGCAAAGTGCTTTCCCCACGAGCATGAGGACCTGAGTTTAGAAGCCTAGAACCCATGTAAAATCCAGGAGTGACAGCAACTCTAGTGAGTGTTGGAGGTGGAGACACAGGGCCTCTGGGGTCAGCTGGTAGGTTAGTGAGCCAAATATGTGAACTTCCTATGAAGTTATCTCTCTCTTTTTTTTTTTTTTTTTTTTTTTGTTTTTGGTTTTCCTAGGTAGGGTCTGACTCTCTCACTCTAGCCCAAGCTGACCTGGAATTCACTATGTAGTCTCAGTCTTGGAGTGGCCTTGAACTCACGGTGATCCTTCTATCTCTGCCTCCCAAGTGCTGGGATTAAAGACATGCACTACCATGCCCGGCTCTTGCTTCATTTATTTTATTTTTTTTATTAACAACTTCCATGATTGTAAACAATATCCCATGGTGATGGCCTCCCTCCCCCCACTTTCCCTTTTGAAACTCCATTCTTCATCACTTTTTAAATTGAGGTTTTATTTCATTTATTTGCAAGGGGGTGAGAGAGAAAGAGAGAGAGACTATCACCTCTAGCTACATCAAACAAATTCTGGATACATGTGCCACCTTGTATATTTGGCTTTCCATGGTAACTGGGAATGGAACCCAGGTTGTTAGGCTTTGCAGGTAAGCACCTTAACTACTGAGAAATCTCTCTAGATCCCCCCTTTTTTTTTCTAAGCAGAGTCTTACTCTAGCTCAGACTGACCTGGAACTACCTCAACTTCAAGAGTGCTGGGATTAAATGCCCAGCCTGGTTCTCTTTTGATGTAAACAAAAACCCAGGAATGTTAGGTTTTAAGAAAATTGTTTCTTTTCCCCTCTCCACAGATGTGGGTCATATGCAACACCCCATAAAGTGACCAGATCTGGGAATGTGGAATCCCCCCTGATCCGGAAATTGACCAGGTCTCAGCTTCCACCCCCACTGCCCCCACCCCCACTGTAGGAGGGTTTGCTACCTTTTCCCACCACCACTTTATGTCAAGTCCTGGTCCCACAGTCCCAGTCCCACAGGTGAGGCAAGGCCCCTCCCTCACAGTGTATTACCTTCTCTCTCTGAAGAGATTTTAAAATTTCCTCACCATACTCAGTGCTCCAAAGCCTTGTTCCCTCTGCTTCTGATCCTGCTATTGTCTTGCCTATGGTTAAGTAAAAACCTTGGGTCTAAAAAATAAAGGAAAAAAAAATCTTACTGAAGAAGCATGGGATAAATGAAGAGGATTGTTGTGCTTCTGTGTGATTACCAGTGACCACATGCAATCATTACCGCCTTCTGTGAGGAGGTCCTGTTAATCACCCTGTTTCACAAATGAGAAAACAGATGCGAGGTGAGTAGCTGACTGAGTTCAGTCAGCTGGGAGGGGAAGAGGGCACAGCATGAAGCCAGAGCCATGAAGCTGATGCTCTCTGACCTGCGATTTTCATTCTGCAGATCATTTTTCCTTCTGTAGAGGGAGAGGTAACCTCTATCAAAAAACATACCTTCTCTAAGACCTTTTCCCTTATGTGCTGAGCAGTGAGGGGAAACAGAGGCTCAGAAGCCAGGGAGAGTGGAGGAGAACTCCCCCGCTCCTGGGAAGTCTAGACCTGGCTCCAGATGATACAGACTGGCTGGAATCAGCAGGACAGGGGGTCATCAATGACACCTGGTTGAATTACAGCAGTCACCCAGGACAACTGAAGAGCTCTCTCAGTTAAACTTTTAATAAACAATAAGGGACAGTTCTAACTCCCCCCTTTAAGCTAACAGCTTATTGTTTTGTAACCTGCTCATCACTAAAGAATCTCGTAACTATGCTCCAAAAACACACTGTCTTAGAAACGTATAGCCCACCAATCATGTGAAAGACCCAAGGTGATGTTAGACTGCCTGCCAAACAGCCTACAAAAGACAGGGACTTATCACAATTTAGGGTGAAGACATTCTGGAGAATGAAGCTCACTTCCGCCCACTACTGTGAGCAAATGAATTCTCCACCTTTCAGAGTGATACTTGCCTTTCTGCTGACTTGAATCCAGATTTGCTCCAGCATTTCCTTGTAAGTGTTCTGGAAAGTAGAGCACATTCTTAGATGATTTGGGAAAAGTGAAGCAAAACAGAGCCTCAGCTGTATCAGCACACAGAACTGCATGAAATCTGTGCAACTTCGATTTTAAACACCTTTACAATCTCTGCTCAGAGCGACCTGCCTTGATAAATGCCAGCAGTAGCTTTGAATCTTTCTCTTGGGCATAATTCTAGTGCTGTTTTTGAGAAATTTTCCTGCTGAAAGAAATTTGTAATGATGACTCCTGTGGGAAGATTTTCACAGACAGAACATTTTCAGAATAAGAAGTTCCAGGGATATAGAGAGTAACTTGTGTTTCCATAAAAGCATAATGGCAATCCCATTATGACACTATGATAATCCCAGTGCAAATCATTTAATGGGTATCATCAGTATTTCATTCTGTCCTTTGAAACAAAAGCTCTGTGGGCTCACATATAACCAGGGTCTGATTCTGGATGGTCAGCAAGCTTCTCTCTCCTCTTAATTAAAAGTACGCGTAGTAACAGGGAAGTTCTTTCCTTTGACTTGATCATCATGGTTCCTTATCCAGTTAGCTAGAAAACTCTTGCCTCCTCTACATAGCACCACATACAGGAATGGTCGGCATACTTAAAAAAGTTTAATATGAAAATTATACAAGAGTCATTGACATTGAAGCAAGCACCAAATATGTATGATGTTAGTGTCACGTACCTTCCTGAGTGCACACACAGTCCTTCTGCCCCACGTGTTCGTGGACTATATTCCATACAAGTTGTCGTATGGGGAGACATGTTCTGAGCGTCTCATCTACAATACGTAGCTTTGAAGTAGGAGAAAACAAACCAAAACAAATGTCTGTTTTGTGAAAGAAAGGAAATGACACCTGGAACTAGTGGTAGGTGCTCATGAAAGTATTGTGCCACGACCCCTGACCAGGAGCCAAGACCCCTGGTCACCCAGGAGTCACCTAGAAGACCGCCACAGAAGCCGAGACACTCGAATGTAAAAGCAACAGGTTTCTTTTAATGTCAAGCTTAAGCAGGGACTCAATCCACACAGACCGACGCAGCGGGAATGGGAGAGAGCCTCGACCTTCTAAAAGTAGGGGTTTATAAAGGAAAAGAGTGGGAAGGGGGCAAAAGGGTTACATCACATAGCATCTTTTAAAATGATTGGTTCCAAGAAGGCGCACGCGGGAATATTTCTAGTTGCTCATCTCTGGTCAGCAGACTGCTTGCAGATCCTATCTTTTGCAAGGGGCCGAAGGCCCCCAGAGCTAAGTATTTCTGGAATGTCCTGTTGAGCAAGTGAGCATGAGTTTCAGAAGCAAAGGTCGGCACTTTATTTGAGCCGAGCCCGGGATCCTCCTTTGTTCACAATGGTTTGTCCTACAATGGCAGTGTCATTGTTTAATTAGTTACGTGTTATTTCTTTCTGGACTCTCAAAAGGAATATACTTTCTTTCTTTCTTGCATTTTGTTTCCCCTTCTTTCCTTCCTCCCTTTTCCCCTTCATCCCTTCCTCCCTCCCTTCCTTCCTTCTTCCCTTCCTAGATGGGGTCTCACTCTGCTACCCAGGCTGATCTCATACTCATAAGCTCAATTCCTTATGTACCCGCAGGCTGGGAGTTCAGGCATGTGTCACCATTCCTGGCTCACTGCTCTTCTTTAAAGACTTTCACTTTACTAATTCCTGCTACTGTCCTGGTAATTTAAAAAAATATATATGTTTTATTTATTTGAGAGAGAGAAAGAGGCAGACAGAAAGAGAGATAGAGATAGATAGCTATATAGAGAGAGACAGAGAGAGAGAGAGAGAGAGAGAGAGAGGATGGGCGCTCCAGGGCCTCTAGACACTGCAAATGAATTCTAGACACATACGCCCCTTTATGCATCTGGTTTACATGGGTCCTGGAGAATGGAATCTGGATCTTTTGGCTTTGCAGGCATATGCCATAACCATTAAGCAATCTCTCTTTCCCCCAGTCCTGGTAATTTTCCAGTCACACACATTTAAATTTTTTTTCCAAGAAAGCCAAAGACTAATTGGGTTCCCCAATTTCCATCCAAGAGAGGTAGTCACCATTCATTCATTTCTTTACTAATTTAACATAAGCATATTGAGTACATACAACGAATTGGGCATGACGCTGAGTGCCAAGTATACGGGGTGGCAGAATGCTAAATAGGAAGGGGCTATGAGCCTGACTTATTAAAGCCAATATTTCAGCCCCAGGCAGATGACTTGAAAGATTCTTCTAGAATACTCTGATAGTAGATATCACATTTTGATATTTGCCTTCCCCTCTCCTTTATCCCAGGTGTTGTACTATCCCAGCCTTCCCCTTACTACTTCCATATCCTTATCACAGGAATAATAAGTTCCAGATGGCATGAACTGCACTTTTGAATCAAAGATTTTGAATCAAAGATTACATCAACAAAGTTAGGTAACCTTGAAGTATGTGATTAAATCATCATAATTATTTCAAATGCACTTTTAGTCACTAAAGGTGTAGAATTAATTTATACAGTTCAGCAGCTGAAGAATAAAGTGCTTCACATGTAGTAGGGTTAAAAACCAATGACTGTCCATTGTTAAAATTCATACTAGGGCTGGAGAGATGGCTCAACAGCTACAGTCTCTTGCTTGCAAATTCTGCTGGCTTAGTTGATTTCCCAGCAACCCATAAAGCCAGATGCACAAACTGATGCATGTGCCTGGAGTTCATTTGCAGTGGCAGGATGCCCTGCTGGGCCCATAATCACTATCTATGTGTTTTCTGTCTCTCTTTCTCTCTTAAATATTAAGTAAATACATAATTCCACACTGGCTGTGAGGTATGCTATATGTCAGTACTTGGATCCAGAATGGTCCTATGAGTTCTTTAAAAAAAAATTATTTTATTTATTAGAGAGAGAAGCAGACAGAGAGAGTGAGTATAGGTGCACCAGTGCTTCCTGCAACTGCAAACTAAAGATGCTTGTGACACCTAGTGTATCTGGCTTGAAGTGGGTACTGGGGAATCTAAACTAGGTTGTCAGGCTTTGCAAGCAAGTACCTTTGACTGCTGAGCCATCTCCCAGCCCAGGTTTTTCTCTTTCATCATTATTATTTCTTCTTCTTATATTTATTTATTTATTTATTTTTACAAAAGGTCTAGTCTTATACCCCCTCTCCCCTGGTCCCACTTTCCTTGAGCCTCTCCTCAAGGGGGTTGTTGGTTTTCACTGGTGGGTAATTAAAGCCTCAGTGAAGACATGTCAAACCAGTAACTCACAGTCTACCGAGAACTCAACACCAAACTAGGTTGCTAACAGACTCACCGAAGCCCAGGGACTGTTGGAGAAAGGACAGGAAGACTGTAAGAGTCACTAGATGGGTACAAATATCCCAAGGCACAGAACCCCCTCCTCTTGATACTGGATTTGAGTTACTTAAAAAAATATTTTATGGACTGGAGAGATGGCTTAGCAGTTAAGCGCTTGCCTGTGAAGCCTAAGGACCCCGGTTCAAGGCTTGGTTCCCCAGGTCCCACGTTAGCAAGATGCACAAGGGGGCGCACGCGTCTGGAGTTCGTTTGCAGAGGCTGGAAGCCCTGGTGTGCCCATTCTCTCTGTCTTTCTATCTGTGTCTGTCACTCTCAAATAAATAAATAAAAAATTAAAAAAATATTTTATTTATTTATTTGTGAGAGAGTGAGATTGAAAGGAGCAGATAGATAGATAGAAAGAGAGAGACAGAATTGGCATGCCAGGACCACTGCAAATGAACTCCAGATGCAAGTGCCACCTTGTGCATCTGGCTTTATGTGGGTACTGGGGAATAGAACCTGCATCCTTTTTGGCTTTGCATGCAAGTGCCCTAACCACTAAGCAATCTCTCCAGCCTCTGGATGTGTGAGTCTTTAAGAAAAGTTATATTTATGTATTTATGTGTGAATCTCTTGACACTGCAAATGGAATACTAGATCAGTTCTTGCACCACTTTTTTCTCCCTCTCTTTCCATGGGAGGCCAGGAACTGAACCATCCTCCAGTCTCATATTTTTGTGTGTGTGCATGTATATGTTTAATAATGGAGAATATAAATCCCAATGGTGCAGATTTTGCCTATGTGTGCTTGTGTGTGTGTGTGCGCATGCACACACACACACAAAGGTACACGCACATGTAGAGGAAAATCAGTTCTTCTATTTATAGACTGATTTTTCAGGCCAGTGAACAGGTAGCTTGGTTTTCACATGCTGTATGTCTTTAGCTGCTTGGGCTTTAAATTGTATGTCTTTCCGCTTTCTTATTTCAAAATTAATATTCCACACCTTCCTTCATGGTTCTTTTAAGAGGATATTAGTAGTGGATATATTCCAGATTTATAAGTACAGAAATATTAGTATGAGAGACTATATGTTCTGCATTACAAGATTCCTCATTAGAGGTGCTGTTAAGCATGCTTGATCTGCATGGAAAGTAATTCTTGTGAGTGAGCTTCTTGTGGAACTGTGAGAGTCAAGAATTTAACCCACACCTCAGGAAGAGTGCTAGTAAGTAAGAAGAAAATCATGCTCTAAGCCCATAGGTGAGGGTTAGTAAATGTGTAACAGAAGGATTTTTTCTTGTTCTTCATTTTTTGACTCATGCTGAACAAAAATCTTAAATGAAATCATTTGTTTATAATATAAGGAATTGGTCATATCTGTGTTTCTGGAGTTTGAGAAAATTTCCAGGCTAAGTGCTTCTTCCTAAAGTTTTAATACCATTAACTTAGTGTCATTTTTCACAGTGAAATTCAGTGAATTGTAAAAGCTAGAAAATTTGATTTATATTGTTCCTATTAACTCTAAGTGTCTAAGTGGTTATTGAATGACCTCAAATAACCTGATTAAAAAAAAAAACTTGCTTTTGCTTTATTGATTTGTATTATATACTGAAAACAAAATGGGTTAGGAGCTTGTTCTGATTACACTATTTATCATGGGCAATTATTTATATGCGTTCATTCTTTAATTTTTCCCATGTGTGAAATGCATGTGTTTGTACATGTGTTGAAATGAGCAGTCTTCAGGAAACTTGCTGGGATTTAAGGATTTCCTGGCTTGCTGATCCACTGTGATTGGTTATTGCTCCCTGCAAGCACCTGAGCCCATCTAGGCTGTCCTCTCTCTGGACCAGGGATAAATTACACACTCAGAGCAATGCTCTGCTGTGTTCCATATGCGCATATTCCATTCTGCATTTCCTACTCCAGGGAAGGAGTCTGGAATTTATCCTGAAGCTCTCATGCATCATTTACCCCCCTCTATGCAGACACTTGTACCCAGCATGAAAGTGTTGGGGGCTATAAACCTAACTTCGGCCATGTTGAAAGAAACAGCCATATAGCAAGTTAAGTTTCTATCTCCTTATCTAAATGCTCAGTTACAAGAAATGAAGAAATCGTACAATTGGATGATAACCGCCCCCCCCCATGCTGCCAGTAACTGATAAAGAAACAGGCATTGCGGTTTAGCCAGTAACTCTGTGATCATTGGCCTGATTACATCCCCTTCCCCCCTACAACTTTATATAAACCTCTATGTAAGAATAAACTCTCGAGGCCTTGACCAGAAACTCGGCTTGTTCTCCTTGCTTGTGTCTGTTTGCCTCTTCCCATTCAGGTTAACTTCCCCTCGGGTCCTTGTTCAACTCCCCGCTGGCTGGGGCATGAAAGTATGGTCATTTCTTTAGCGTTAAAGCTACTTCAGTGCATCTTATTTTTCCTTTTAGTTACCATTATCTTTTATTTATCATTTTTATTTTTTTTTTTGTGGGGGGAGAGAGTTTCTGAGGTAGGGTCTCATTCTAGCACAGGCTCATTTTGAACTCATTCTGTAGTCCTAGGTTGGCCTCAAACTCTCAGCAATCCTCCTACCTCTGCCTCCCACATGCTGAGATTAAAGGTGTGTATCACCATGCCTTGCTGCTACTTTTTATTTTACTATAAAAATACAATAGTTCCAGAAATTTCACCTCTGGCCATTTTCTTTTTTGCTCAGCTTGAGGAGAATTACATAGGATGTGATAATTACTCCAGTGATATTACAGTAAATGGAGTTAACATTTGCTGTGTGATTGTTATTGGCTGGCATATTTTAGGGCTCTACCTCTGTTAATTCCTTCAGTCCCAGAAATCTGGTAATTTCCTTTGGCCTCTGTCTCATAAATCCTCAACCTAACATTTTATTCTCCAAAGATCAACTTTAAAATAGTTTTGTCAGAGTGCAAAATAAAACCCTATTGGAGATCTGGAGAGTTGGATCAGCAGATAAGGCACTTGCCTGTGAAGGCTAAGGACCCATGTTTGACTCTCCAGATTTCACTTTAGCCAGACACACAAAGGTGAAGCAAGAGCAAAGTCTCACATGCCCACTAGGTGGCACAAGCATCTGGAATTCTATTGCAGTAGCTGAGGCCCTGGCACACCAATTCTTTCTGTGTCTTGCTCTCAAAAAAAAAAAACAAAAAAACTTGGGAGTTTACATTTAGTTGATATTTTTTTTTTTAAAGATTTATTTATTTATTTATTTGAGAGCGACAGACACAGAGAGAAAGACAGATAGAGGGAGAGAGAGAATGGGTGCGCCAGGGCTTCAGCCTCTGCAAACGAACTCCAGACGCGTAAGCCCCCTTGTACATCTGGCTAACGTGGGACCTGGGGAACCGAGCCTCGAACCGGGGTCCTTAGGCTTCACAGGCAAGCGCTTAACCGCTAAGCCATCTCTCCAGCCCTATATTTAAATTTATTTTGGGGACAATATAATCTGAATGATATGAAATGTCCTATTCCTCAGGAAACTTGTCAGAAGTATATAATGCAAAAAATAAAGAAATGAATAAATGAATAAAGCAATAAATGAAATTATGCTAATTTAATCTCAAATTGCCTGTTTTCTTTCTTTCCTTCTTTCTTTCTTTCTTTCTTTCTTTATTTATTTATTTATTTATTTTTTTTGTTTTCAAGGTAGCTAGCCCAGGTTGACCTGGAATTCACTATGTAGTCTCACTGTGATCCTCCTACCTTTGCCTCCTAAGATCTAGGATTAAAGGCGTGTACCACCACACCTGGCTCAAATTGCCTTTTTAATGTGTGTCTGTGGGGTCCAAGTCCAAAGCACTGAAGAAAATGAATAAATATTTTGCCTAAAATGGATTATCTAAGCCTTTGGTAATGAAATGGTTGGAAGCCCAGGATACAAAGATTGTATAATATTTAAATTAAAAGTATTCTACATACACTTGGGTAATAATTTGATTCTAGTATTGTTGACTAGGTTGTAGCTTTACTGAAGAACTATCAAAGCATTTATGGGTAGATTTAACATCTAACAATGTAAATCCCAGGGAGGTCATGGATTTACTAAAATTACTTACAATAAGGCCATGTTTGGAAATCTGAGTGAAACTGTACAAGCAGATCTGTTACCATCATCAAGAGTGCATATTGCTAATGTGTGAAATTGTTTTTAAACCTGACCTCCATTAAATAAGGTCTATTTACCTCAAATAATACTGATTTTTAAAAAATAATGCAAGATTAACTGGCAAATCAAATATATAGAAGGCCATTTCTTCCTTGAATTAAAGTGAATTGCTTTTTCAGGAAATACTTTTCTAAGAAGACAATTTTACATAGCAGACTTTTACAAGTCAGAAAGATGTTAGAATGGCCAGCCTTGGTGGCACACACCTTTAATCCCAGCACTTGGGAGACAGAAGTAGGAGGATCATTATTGAGTTTGAAGCTAGCCTGGGTCTACAGTGTGAGTTCCAGGTCAACCTGGTTTAGAGCTAGACTTTGGCTTGACAAAAACAAACAAACAAACAAACAACAACAACAACAAAAAACTTAGGATGAAGGACTAGGTAACTGATTAAGAACTTCAAGGAAGGAAGCAATGGAATGATCTTATCATGAAATCCAATTCTGAAGTTTGACTTAAAATATTTTTTCATATTAAAGTCTACAGAATGCAAATCTTTTAACAACATGAAGCAAAATCAATGAAGAGTGAAACCTGCCTGCCATTTGCTATGAGGTGACAGTGTTAGGATTTCCTAGGCTTTCCTGTGGCATATAAAATAAGGAGTTCTTTTCTAGTGTACACCCAGCTGTCATTCCTTTCTCCAAAATATTATCACTATACAAGTTATTGTAGCAGGTGAAAGTGTAAAGCTATTGTTTAGTCTGGCTCCCAACAGACCAGACCAAACCAGCATGCCATCCAATCATATTTAACATGGAAATGGGCCAGTTTTCCTAAAACCCAGGAAGCTCCTAACAATCTGAGTCAGTATAATAAGGACATTCCCTCTGTTTTAAATTTATTAGGTCCTAATTAGTCTTCAAATGACTAGTCTTCCTAATGATGTCTACTTTTCCTCTTTTTCTGCTTTCTCCAGGCCTTTCCTCTGCTGAGCTCTGGGAGAACAATCTTCTCTATTGTAAAATGGAAGGGGAAGAAGATGCTTGATTCTACAATTATACACAAAAGTCAACTAGGTCATTAAGCTACAGGTTTTTGTTTTTTTCTTTTTTGCAATTTGGTCCATTGTAATAAATTTAATATAGAATGAAAAGCCATGCTTGTTTTCAGTGGTGTGGGCCTGAGTTCTGGATCTGCTACTAGCCAGCTGCCTGACCTGCTTGCATGTCAAGTGAGGACAGTGGTGTGGTGCTTACCTCGTCACGGATGAGCCTTGGAAAATGCTTAGCAGAGTGCATGGCACATAGCAGAGACCCAGTCAATTAGATTTTGTTAGTAAAGTTTAATGAAAGCAGGGAATGGAGGTTGTGCTCTATCTGAAGTTGTGCTCTATCTGAAGTGCTGAGAATTTACTTTGTGAGTAAGATGAGGCAGGTTGGAAAGCAACTACAATTTTCTGCTATTGTTGACTAAATTGAAGTGATATCCATAGATATCAGGTCTCCAAGACTTTGTCTTTATGGCAATAATTTTTTTTAACATTTAAAAATTAGAATTTAGTTTTAAATAAGAAGGACTCTATTCTGCCTAAGACAGTGCCCCAACTTTACCCTTTCATTTTACTTATGTGTAGGTAGACTTTGCTTTGCTACCATCTAGAAGGTTCGGGTAGTGCAGAAAGGGGTATGAACATAAAACATAAATGGACTGAAGTTTGGAACTATCGCAAGACATGTGAGTATTAATTACACTGGTTTCCCAAATCTTACATGTGATGTAAATATGTCCATCAAGCAGGTGTTCTTAAAATGTGGAGTTAAGTTTAATTTCTGTCACCAGTGTCTTGTGGGTAGCACAAACCCACTCAGTGGTGAGCTTGATGGTCCCTTGACAGGTGAGTCTCTGGGACCCGGCTCCATCCTTTCTCCATCAAACAGGACACATTTGACTTCTGGGATTTCCTAGAGAATTTGTCCTCTGTTCCAGGCAGGAACCTCCCCACCTCTCAGTGTGTTGCATTTGCTTCTGGCCACAGTTGCCTCTGATGACTTGACCTGAGAGCCTTCACTGAAGAGGGTCTGTGCAGCCAGCCTTGGAGACTTGTCTGGGCTGAGCAAAAACGAGGCAGGGGAAGCTGTGTTCAGTACTTTGTATGGAAAGGGTAGTCTTTGTGATTCTCAGTTGTGGGGAATGTGGCTAAACGGAAATTAATGTTTAGATTTAAGATTTTATCCATCTCTTCTTCTGTTAGCACAAAATCAAATACCTGGATATTCTCTTGAATCCGACTGGGGTTAACAGATTTAGGAATTGCTACCACATTCCTCTGGAGCTGAAATTGGATCAAAATCTGAGCAGCAGACTTGCTGTGACTCTCTGCAATCTCCTGAATGACAGAGATGTCCATCAAGTGTTTTCCTTCTCTTGATGCACCAAGAGGATGGTAAGCAGTCACAGGCACATCTTTTCTTGGCAAAATTTAATCAGACCGTTCTGAGTAAGATAAGGGTGACATTCAATCTGGTTAGTTATTGGCTTGAATCTCAAGTTAGGCTTATTTAAAAGCCTCTCAAACTGTTCGTGGTTGAAGTTTGACACGTTAAGCTTTTTTTTTTTTTTTTTTTTTTTTACCAGCCCCTGGATCACCAGCTCCTCCATGGCCTCCCATGTGTCCAGGAAGTTGGCATTACTGGGTACAACCATGCCACTGGAATCCAGAGGTAAGTCTTTTTCTCCAGGCTTGAAACCCATGGGCCAGTGCATGAGGTAGAGGTCCAATAATCCAAATTTAAGGCCTTCAGAGTGTTGGTGCATGCTGTTTTCACCAAGGACTTCTTGTGGAAGGTGCACCACAGCATACTGACAATGAACAGGTCTTCTCTTTTCATCACACCCTCCTTGATCTTGCTATTAATTCCTGCTCCAACCTCACTCTCGTTCTGGTACAAGTAAGCGCAGTCAAAGTGCCGATACCCGCAGTCAATGGCCACCCCCCTGCGTTGGTCACTTCTCCTGGTGAGGCCTTCCAGGTGCCCAGCCTCACCACGGGGATGCGGCTCGCCATGGCCCCGGCCACCCCATGCCCGCCTGGCGACCCGCAGGGGCAAGAGGCGGTGGGGGGTGGCAGGCAGTAATTAAAAAAAAAACAAACTTTTTATTTGAGAGAAATAGAGACAGACAGACAGAAAGAAAGATAGATAGATAAATATACAGAGAGAAATGGATGTATCGGGGCCTCTTGCCACTAAAAAGAACTCTAGATGCATGGATCACTTCATGCTTTGGCTTTATGTGAGTATTAGGGAATTGAACTTGGACTGACATGCTTTGGAAACAATCATCTTTAACCACTGAGCTATCTCTCTAGCCCCAAGTAGTTTAAAAAATTATTTGAGAGAGAGAGAGGGAAAATGGGCATGCCAGGGGGTATGGAGAGATGGCTAGGTGGTTAAGGGTGGTTAGCCTATGAAGCCTAAGGGCTCAATTTTTTTTTTTTTTCTAGGTAGGGTCTCACTCTAGTCCAAGCTGACCTGGAATTTACTATGTAGCCTCAGGGTGGCCTCAAGCTCATGGTGATTCTCCTCCCTCTGCCTCCTGAGTGCTGGGATTAAAGACATGTACCAACACACCTGGCAAAGTATTTTATTTTAAGAGTAGAAAAAGCTTGATTTACCTTCATAATATATATCAGTAATATTTGTGTGAGAAGTTCTCTATGTAGATTGAGTATATTGAAAATACTATGATTCTGGAAAAGATTACTTCCCAGTGTTACTTGTATAAAGCTGTGCTTTTGGAGAGATGCCCTTCTGGGTGTGCTATCCAACAAATGGTATGGGTTTAGTGAATGCAACACTCAAAATAAAAATAAAAATAAAAAAAGGCAGGCAGTGTAGGTGGATGGAGAAGCCTCACTGAGCCCATGCAGACCTAAGGAAATTAACCTCTCTTCCTGGGTGTTTGTGTCCCACGATCTAATTCTGATAACTGACAGACATGCTTGGAAGAGGAAAGCTAGTGGCATACTGGAAAAGGCTGTTGAGAGACCTGTGGACAGGATTAGGAGCTGCCCAAACAGTTCAAAACACTTCTAGGTTTCAGATTAAAAGGCTTGGAAAATCTGACATCTTTTGTATTTGGAGGGAAGTAAACTAGAGAATGAACCTGTGCCCCAGTTGTCACAGAAGCCCTTGTGAGTTGCTGCTTCATTAAAGCAGCTTTAACCCAAAGAAAGAACTGGAGACAGATGCAGCCCTAGCTCTTCCTCATGGGACAAGTGTTCTCCATAGCTGCTTGCATCAGCCTTGCTGTTGTTGAAGCATGAGTGAGTATCTCTGCCTTAGAGCAATGTTAAATTTAGTATTTCTCACCATGCCATACTGGAATTGACTCTTCTACCCTAGCGTGGGTGTTTTTGTGTGTACAGACACTTTTCTTACACATTTACTCTTTTAACTTGCCCACTGTACTTTACTCAGTTTTCAAAACTTCCCAGTCTCACCAGCCTTAATTCTAAGAAGTGATGTGGGAAGTAGATTGCATATTTTGCTCTTATTAAGTTTTTATAGCCTGTGTTTACTAAACATTTTGTACCTATAAAGGCTTATGCTTTAGTGTTAATAAAATTTCAAAGCAAAATCCAGCCTTCCCCTTCTTTTATTGGTAAAGTAGACTTCAAAGGAGAACAGATACCTGTGAGGCTGGGGTTGGAGAAGGAAACATTTTCTGCTGAGGACGTAGTGAAGAATAAAGGACAGCTTGAAGAAGGAGATGCCACTGAGTTGGGTCAAGGAGGCCCAGATGGGTTTTAATAGGGCAAATTGCAACAGAAGGCCAGACAGGATGAGCATGGCGATTCTTTTTTAAAAAATATTTTATTTATTTATTTGAGAGAGAAAGAGAAAGAGAAAAATAGAATGGACATGCTAGGGTTCCAGTCACTGCAACAAACTCCAGACACATGTACCACCTTGTACGTCTGGCTTTACGTGAGTACTGGGAATAGTATGTGGGTCTTTAGGCTTTGCGAGCAAGCACCTTAGTTGCTGAGCCATCTAAGGTGTGGAGATTATTTTTGCTGGACCACTAAACCCACAGCAGCAGAAATTCTCCCCCCACCCACCCAGTTTCCTAGGGATTACACATAATCAAGAAGCTCGTAAGCTTTTCAGATACTTTTGAGACATTATGAGAGCTACCATCACCATGGCAGCAAGCGGTGGTACCATGACATGAGCACCTACTAAAGCTTTTAAAATGATTATTTCTTTTAATTTTAATATTTTTATTTTCAAAGAGAGAGAGACAGGGAGAGAGAGAGAGAGAGAGAGAGAGAGAGAGAGAGAGAGAGAGAGAGAGAGGGAGACAGAGAGAGAAGAGACAGAGAGAGAATGGTCATGCCAGAACCTCTAGCCACTGCAGACAAATTCCAGATACATGTGCCCCTTGTGCATCTGGGTTACCTGGGTCCTGGGGAGTTGAACCTGGGTCCTTTGGCTTTGTAGGCAAAAGCCTTAACTGCTAAGCCATCTCTATAGCACTCTACTAAAGTTTTGATGAATGAGCACCTAATATTCTTTTCAATGGATTTCAGCCTATGGTTTGTAAAAACAAATAAACAAATGAAGTATATATTTCATATTTCACAAAAAGGATAATGAAAAGTTGCACTGTGATTGTTGGGAGGAGAAAGCCTGCTGTTGGCTCCTTGGCCACAGTCTGGATATGTCTCCTCTTTCATCTTTCACTAGTGACTTGATCCCTCCCTGTAACTCAGCAGTTCCAATGCATGGGGCTATTCTGTGAGTACTGGGATACCCCCTACACAGATATATTTGCATCTGAATGCCCTGTTTCCAATAATACCAAGACAAAGCAAAATCAAATGCTCCCCTCTTTTCACTGCAACTCTGAACAGCCTGACATAGATGTGTATTCCTACCCTGGGCTCTACTGGCCAATACAGGTTTCCATGGCACAAGCAGGAAAACAGACCAAAGAGCGAAGTGGATTTTGTTTCAGGGGATCAATGACAGGAAAATGAGTTGTAAATCTCTGCCTCACTTAGACCTCTGACCCTTCAAATGGGTTCCCAGAATAGCTCATCCTGATTGAATTTCTGTTTGTGATTTCTAAACTCCCTCCAGCTGATAGGGGTGGAAGCTTGAGTAGACCAGCTTGCCTAAAGTTGAGGGCATATACACATGCACTGGGGAGATCAGATAGTCAGTGAAAATTACCCTGTTGAAAGAATTATATATATATGCTCTTTTATCCCTTCACCCCTGCTCTGGTTATCCTGGGGGCCCTCCTCAGTGGTATTATTTCTGTGGGATCATGAAGACCTCAGTCAGTCCTGTGGGGCAGCAGAGGGTCATGCCTCAGGGTATTCCTATCTACTCTGTGTCTCTTACAATCTTTCCACCCCTTCTTCTACAATGTTCCCCGATCCATGGCAGCAAGTTGACGGTCTGATCCAGTGTGAATTTTCTGTAGCATCAGGATTTCTGCATTGGTGGGTTTTGACTAACCAGTGTTTGTCGCCATCACCCTGGAGCTGGTTGTCAGGCTAACAGTGAGAGCAGTATTCATGTCTACTTTTCCTCTACAGTTTCTGCTGGGCTCAGCAGATGTGGTAGAGGTACCTAAAGTTTTTAACAGGAGCAACTATGGTATAAAAAGATGTACTGCTAGGTAGATGGGTCTGAAAGGTAATTAATTTGGTATATAGAGTTAGGCAGGTGGCAATGAGAGACATAGTCTCTGGGCTCTAGAGGGCTGAGGGCAGGGTGCAAGGGGAGATTAGATAATAACAGTCACTAAAAATGAGATCCTCTGTCAAGTATGTCCCTTCCTTTCTCCCAGGCTACCAAAATATTTTAATATACCCATGTGCTTTATTTATAGAATATGCAAAGAAACTTTTATTCATTTCAGCACTTCCTATGTGTGTGTGAATCAGTTAATAATTTTTTTTTTTTTTTGATTTTTCGAGGTAGAGTCTCACTCTCGCCCAGGCTGATCTGGAATTCACTATGGAGTCTCAGGATGGCCTCGAACTCATGGCAATCCTCCTACCTCTGCCTCCTGAGTGCTGGGATTAAAGGTGTGCACCACCACGCCCGGCCCAGTTAATAATTTTTTAATAATCCCTATAAATAACTTATTTGATAAGCTCTTATCATTTCCATTTTACCAATGAGAGACCTGGGAAATCCTTAAGTGACTTGCCAAATATTGCCTATTAAGTCACTGAGACAGGGTTTGAATCTGAGCTTGTCTAACCTTCACATACTATTATAGAAAATGGACACTTTGCAAACAAATGACATTTCATCTTTCTTTTTAAAATCGTTTATATTCACTAATCTGAGTGTGTGTGTTTGGGGCAACAGGGCCTCTTGCTAATGAATACTAGATACTTGAGCCTCTTTAGGGGTTTATCTTTAAGTGCCAAGTTGGCTGGGAAATGGAACAAATTTAGCAATTCAGCACCTTTTGCCACTGAGCCATTTCCATAGGCCTGATTGCAACTTTCTTTAAAGACATTTTGTGCAAGAATTTGAAGATCTTTGTTTGAATAATATGGACTAAAGCAATCAAGCCTAAGAAGATGGCTTTCATCTTTTTCCAATGGCCAGACTAACCATTCATTACACCTGCCAGATTTGATGGCTACCTGATATTTTGGACAAATGGAATTTTATAAGGTTATACCATGTCCTTGACAACTTCAAGTTCTAGGCTCATTTTTATGTAGTTAGTACAAGTCTCTGACATGCTTAGAGATTTTATTCCCGATTCTTTTATAAATAAAAATTCTAAAATAAAGATATTGTGACTGGACTTCCATCAGGACAGTGTACTGCTAAGATCACTACCTATAACATTGTCCAGTTGCATTCTTAAAATCATTTTATTATATTTCCTAAACATTAAAAGCATTCTTTTCAGTATAGCATTACTTCAGTCAGAAACTTGAATTGAGATGCTCATGTCTTTTCATCAGGCAAATAATTTCTTTATTAAACTTCAAAGGAAAAAAATCAATAAAAGAAATTTACTGGAAAATTCCATTTTAATATTTTTAAGAGAAAAGGGTTGGAGAGACTTAAAATATGACTCCATGTTAATAAGAATGTAGGGTCTCTGAGTCCTTGATAGGAATACAATAGTAGCTTTTCTTCCTTCTCCACTGTTTTGTGTGGAGGTGGGAGGAGGAGATGAGGCATTAAAATTAATGGGAGCACATCCTGTCAATTTTAAATGTCAGTGGCTACAATTGGTCTACGTTAACCTTTGCTTCAATAATATGGAATAAATAAGTTGAGTGCAGGGGGGTGAGTTTCATGTCTTCCCAGTAGTAAATATATATATTCGAATTATGCACCATGATTGTCAGGTTTTGATAAAACCTTCTGTTAGGGCTCTTAGGGTCCAGCTCTCTGGAACAGTGATGCTGAGAGCCCCATGAGAAGGCACAGCCATTTGACCGGAAGCATTTCTGTTTATTGTCTTCACATATGATGAGACATGTTCTGGGCACAAGGCCATTTCCTGTCTCTACCTGACTCCTGAACTGAACAACATCCTCAAGTCTCCTACCAATTTCTATTCATTCAGTGTTCACGTTGCTGAATGGAGTTGACGGGGACTTTCTCTGATGATGTCTGGGACAGGGGTCATGACTAACTGCAGCAGCGCATTGCATGTCTTTACAGACTGCCCGCGCTCCGTCTTCACAGTCACTTCCTGGTTTGCTTGGTGTTAGGGACTGTCGCAGTCAGCTCCAAAGTGTCTGGATGAACTTCCAAACCAGGCACAAGTTATGGGAGGAAGGGATTTTGCTGAAGCTTACAGATGGAGGAGAAGTTTCATGATGGCGGAAGAAGCTTTCACAGATCCATGCATAGAGGAAAACCAAGCACCATAAGTGAGCACTCCAGGAATCCCACACAGAGCTCAAGCACTCTGCATTTCTTTAGTTTAGAGTTCCAGATCTGTCCCCATACCTCAGGGCTGGACCTTGGGATCCACCCACAGTGACACCAAGTTCCAGGCTTTAATAAAGCTCCTGAATCTATTGGTGGACATCTGTTCCAAACTACCACAGGAACCATGCCAGCTAAACATGTTCTCATGTCACAGCAGGGCAGTCATAACTCAGATCATCCAAGAAAACAGAACAACAATAAAAGCAGCAATAAATTTTAAAAATGTATTTGAATACATATGTGTTTAACTGAGAGCCTGATGGTCTTGTGGACCTTCTTGAGGAACTTCTGACACAGTAAGGACAGACCTTCCTTCCTTCTGAGCTTCCATCTAAGGTTAGGGATTTAAAAGCTGACAACCAATCAGAACTTAAAAGATGAATCAAGATAAATGTGCGTGTGGAGTGTTAGAGGGGGGATGGTCATGACAGGTTTCAGGAAGGTGAGAACTGAGCTCAGATTTCAAGAAGAAGAAAGAAAAGCCATGTGGATATTTACCGGGAGAGGGAGCAGATGTTCAAAGGGTTGGAGGCAGGAACATGCCTATGAGTTTGAAGAGCAAGTTGCAGACAGGAGGCTAGTGCCAGGTGAGCAGGCAGAGAACAGGGGGTGGGTGTATGGGTACAGAAGCAAGTGGTCTGCTTTCTTGGTCAGGTCTTCGTCACCTGGTACCCTAAGTGAAAGGGGCTCCACCACAAGGTTCCAGTAGAAGAGCCCAAAGACCTGGGCATGGATTACAGTTACCCAGTGGGTTGAGGGTGGAAAGGGGACTTGAAATGAGGATAGCATAAATGTGGGGCTACTGTAATCCAGGGGAGAGGGGATGGTGGTATTCAGTAGTGGCTGGCCGTCTGAGGAGCTTGGTTTATTTTAAAAGTGGAATGCTAGCCAGGTATGGTGGAGCATGCCTTTAATCCCAGAACTAGGGAGGCAGAGGTAGGAGGATCACTGTGAGTTCGAGATCACCCTCAGACCACATAGTGAATTCCAGGTCAGCCTGGGCTAGAGCAAGATCCTACCTCAAAACAAAACAAAACAAAACAAAAAAAGTGGATTGCTGACAGAGTGGGTGGGAACTATTGTGAGAAAATTAGAATGAGCAAGTTACCCTTTTGGAATTTCGGTTTTTCAGCGTGGTGACACACTTCTTAAGTCATGATGTTTTCACAAGTAAGGATGTACATGTAAGCATGGGGAAACTCAGTTCCCTTTTTTTTTGTTGCACATGTTTTGCTTTTTGATTTCACATTTTGACATTTTTAAAGAGACAGAGCATAGGAAAAATTGAGGTAAAAGGGACCCTTAGCAATGGCCCTTGATTTTGTATTTGGCATTAACTGGTAGAAGAAACAGAAAAAAGAAACTGAGGCCAGAGATTTAGTTCTCATAAGTAGATTCCAAGAGAAATTCTTTGATTGCTTTCTTTCTTTCTTTTATATGTTTATTTATTTGCAGGCAGATAGAGAGATGAGAGAAAGGCAGAGAGAATGTACACCCTAGGGTCTCCAGCTACAGTAAACTCCATATATATGTGTCATTTTGTACATGTGGCTTTATGTAGGTACTGGGGAACCAAACTCAGGTTGTTAGGTTTTGCAGGCAAGTGCCTTAACTGCTGAATCATCTTTCCAGTTATTTGGAATGGTTTTGTGTCTAAGAAATGTCATAATGATATATGACATTTGTAGAATGCTTATAGATTACTTAAAGGACTAGATTCAATAAACTAGTACCTAGCAGGGGCTTGTATTCAAACTTGAGACCATCAGAAATTTAATAAACTGAACTTTGACCTAGACAGCCCAGTTATTAAATATTAAATTTTACTTATTTATTTGAGAGAGAAAGAGAGAGTGAGACAGAGAGAGAGAGAGTGAAAGAGAGAGAGGGGGAGAGAATGGCATGCCAGGGCCTCCAACCACTGTAAATGGATTCCATACACATGTGCCACTTTGTGCATCTGGCTTAAGTGGGTCCTGGGGAATTGAACCTGGGTCCTTTGGCTTTGCAGGCAAGTGCCTTAACCTCTAAAACCATCTCTCTAGCCTGAGTCTGTTGATTTCTGAGAGCAGAGTTGGTTTTTTCTTTTTTCTTTTTTTTTTTTCAGTTTTTCGAAGTAGGGTCTCACTCTAGCCCAGGCTGACCTGGAATTGACTATGGAGTCTCAGGGTGGTCTCAAACTCATGGCAATCCTCCTACCTCTGCCTCCCTGAGTGCTGGGACTAAAGGCATGCACCACCACGCCCGGCCCTGAGGGCAGGTTTTATTCAAATGTATTCATTATAGGACATTAATGAGAGACAGTGAAACTTAGTCAACATGACCTTTCTTCATATTTTAGTAGTTGCAAATATTAAACAAAAATTTCTAGGGCATTTGCAAAAAGAAGAAAACCATAAAAGTTTGGTATTTAGTTATTTATTATTAGCAATTCTTTGTCACCAAGCAGAAGAATTCTGATTTTTTTAAGGGTTCACTTCTAAGACAATGTGAAAGTACTATTGTTGCTGACAATAGACACTTGAGTGCCCACTTATTCTGTTGTCTCTTATTGGAATTAAATTTTATTTTTTTGCATCCAATGAACTCACAGGTAATATGAGCTGTGTAGACAGTCTCTAAGAATGAGTGCTGATTTTGTGAGCATCTGCTAATTTTTTAGGCCAAAAGGTACTCAATGCAGCAAGCTGATGAGATTTGATACTCCACAAAGAACAACTCAGTAGGTAACAAGGTGCTTGGCCTGCCTTTCTCTTGGTGTGACAACATTTGATGTTAGCTGTGAATCATGGACAAGCCATCAGTGGGCCATGCATTTTATTTACCAGAATTGCTATGAATACCTTCCCAGCCTCAGAGCTGGGGCTGGGTTTAACCACAGAGAACCCTATGATTTTACTTGTGGACTTTCTGCAGAGTTGGCTATATGACCCTCTTTCTTACTTTACGATACATCACAATAAATCGATGACTCTAGCTCTGAGAAATAGAAACAACCCATCTGTGTTTTATACCATTTTTATTTTACATTTTATCATCCACAAAATGCTGGACTTGCACTGCCAATGGCAGGGAGAGCTATTGCACAATGTTCCTTCTTTCCATTCCACTCAGTCGTTTCCTGGGAAAGCTGGCTCCTTTTACTTGCTTTTCTTTGGTTCTTCAGAGCCCAGCAGTAAGAATTTTATCATCTCTACTTTGAGTTTCCTGCCCAGAGGTACCACAGCCCTGCTTGGTTTATATTTCAAAATCAATACTTCTTAATATGCCTCCTTGACTGCTGAGTATCTTCATAGATTCTGTCCAAATCTATGCAAATCATTTGGAGAACAATCATATACACTTTCATTCAGAAAGCATTTTGTACTTTAAAGAGATATTTTTCTGAGTTTTTCAATTTTCATGAACTAGAATGAGATATAAATTTTGTTATGAACAACTTTTATGGTGCTTTTTGTTTTCTTCACAAAATCCATTGTCCTAAAGTTTTTCTAATTTTTATTTTCAGTGAGACATATGGGCATGGCTTCAAATCTCAGGATATGTAAGCATGTTGATTGTGTGAGTATAATTCTGAGTTATTACTTGAAAAGTTTTTTTATTTAATTAAAGCATCTTTATTTATTCACAAGGAGAAGGAGAGAGAGGAAGAGGGAGGGAGAGAGAAGGGGTGCACCAGGGCCTCTCACAGCTGCAAAGGAACTCCAGATGCATGTGCCACTCTGTCATTTGGTTTTACGTGGATACAGGGGAATAGATCCTAGACCATCAGCTTTTACGAGCAAGTGCCTTAATGCTCGGCCATCTCCTCAGCCTGCAAAGTTTTAAGTAGCTTATTGGAATAATTTGTGGACACAGGTTCAAAAAGAATCTTTCTACAAATCTTTCTACAAATCAGTATACACCACAAATGACAACTTGTGTATTTTGAGAGCTGTGAGATCTACTGGGAGAGGCACAGACAAGTAAAGAGAAGGGGATCAACTTTTACATTGGCGACTGGCTTCATGGTCCACTGACACCTAACTGCTGTGAGCATCAGGGTCACCCAAAGTCTTCCAGCCAAACTATTTTTTTTTTTTTTTGAGAGCGACAGACACAGAGAGAAAGAGATAGAGGGAGAGAGAGAGAATGGGCGCGCCAGGGCTTATAGCCTCTGCAAACGAACTCCAGACGCATGCGCCCCCTTGTGCATCTGGCTAACGTGGGACCTGGGGAACCGAGCCTCGAACCGGGGTCCTTAGGCTTCACAGGCAAGCACTTAACCGCTACGCCATCTCTCCAGCCCCCAAACTATTTTTTTAAATATATTTAATTTATTTATTTGAGAGAAACAGGTGTTGGGTAGGAGAGAGAATGGGCACACCAGGCTGCACCCCCTTGTGCATCTGGCTTATGTGGGCCCGGGAGAACTGAACCAGGATCCTTTGGCTTTGCAGGCAACTGCCTTAACCACTAAGCCATCTCTCCAGCACCCCCCCCCCCGACTATTTAAAAAAAAATATTTTTATTTATTTGGAAGGGATAAGACAGAAAAGGTAAGACAGAAAGGCAGTGAATATGGGTGCGCCAGGGCCTCACCTTCCCACACTGCAAACAAACTTCAGACATATGTGCTACTTTGTGCATCTGGCTTTATATGGGATCTGGAGAATGAAACCCAGGCTATCAGGCTTTCAAGTTTTGCACGCAAGTGACTTTAACCTCGGAGCCATTTCTCCAGCCCCACCAAAACTATTTTTTGAGTGTATTCTTTATTTCTCTATTCATTTCAGCCAATGGTACCATTTTACTGTGAGTTTCGCTCAGGTTTTCTTATTCTGAAGGCCCTCTTTAAATTTTTCTTCAGTTGCCTTTTATTTAGTGGATACTCTAGAACCTAGTTTTTTTCCGGGGGGGGGGGGGCATCAACACGCATCTTTTCACTCCAGATAGGACGCAAATGCAGATCAAAGAATGATTACAGCAAAATCAGTTTTGTGAACCCATGAGTTTGATGCGGATACTTACAGAGCAGGGTGAGGGTTACTTACAGGAGCCTGGAGCCTCAAAGCAGCTGTAACACCAGGACGGGTCCTCTCAGCATGGGTTATGAACTCCCCTGTTCCCCGACCTCTTACGCTGTGTGTACTTTATCTCCCCTTGTTCTGAGGCCTCGTGCGTCATTGAGGAACCTGCCACATGGGGCTCCTGAGAGAGATCTCAGGTAGGTGAGGCAACCTTCAATGGGGTAATGTGACAACCCAGTCTTGTGAGACTCTCCTGAGTTTGTTCCAGCTGCCTCTCGTTCTTACTGCCTTTTACTGCTTCCTTTCTGTGCTGAGGACTTTGCTAAACAACAGGCGTCCATTGTATGATTACTGTTTTAACAAAATAGCCCAATCATTAACCAAATTCATTTGCCCTGTTCACTCAAGGGGAGCAATCCTGAGGGTGTGGTGTCTCCTAGCACTCATGTATGAGCCTGAGCTTTAGCGCCAAGCTCCCACACAGCGTTAGAGACCACCAAGGGAGCTTCAGGCTGGAGTGGACACTGGAAGACGCGCTCACCGCCAGACCCCGGGAGCTGTTCCCACCCACGAAGCATCACAGCTGGCGTAGGAAGCCGCCTACGCAGTTTACATATTCTACACCATTTGGGTGAAATGCTTGTTTATATTTTTATTTTTAGCTTTAGTCGTCTATTATTCCCTCTTGGCTTTTAGAAATCCTTATGTATTCTAAGCGTGAGGTTTTGGCTGTATGCATCACAAAGACCCTTACCTATGTCCTTTGACCTTTGACTTCCTTAAGGACGTTTGTGAGGATTTGTTGCAGAGCCAGGGCATGCATGCTTGGTAAGCACTGTACCCCTGAGACACTCCCAGCTCCAGATCCTTTTTTATTTTTCCCTGGAGGTAGTGTCTCACTCCAGCCCAGGCGGACCTGGAATTCACTATGCCATCTCAGGTTGGCTTTGAACTCATGATCCTCCTACCTCTGTCTACCGAGTGCTGGGATTAAAGTCGTGCACCACCATGCCTAGCTCGGATCCTATTTTAATGAAAATAAATCTGTCTTTTGACTTGTGGATAATATTCGTTAAATCTTGTTTACTATATCACTTCCTATCTCAAGGATAGGAAGATTTTTTGTTTACACTAATGGTTTCTTCTGGTTTTAATTAATTATTTTACTTATTTTTTGAGGCAGTGTCTCACTCCAGCCCAGACTAACCTGGAGCTCACTGGAGCCTAGGCTGGCCGGGGACTTAGAACAATCCTCCCATCTCAACGTCCTGAGTGCTGGGATTAAGGTATGAGCCACTATGCCTGGTTCACAGTAATGTTTTCTAATAATGTTTCAGTTCTAGCTTCTGGATTTTTTTTTAAAGAAACTATTCCATTTCAAATAAACTTCAGAGCCAAGCCTACCATATTACAAAAGTCCGAATAGAAAGTGTTTTGTGAGCACTCCACTGTGTTCTGTTAGTCCATTATCTGCCACTACAGTGTGCTCTGGATTAACCACCTCAGTTTTTATCATGCGTCTTGATATCTTGAAGAATAAATAAATCCTCCTATTTTGTTTTGCTTGTTACAAAGTACGTTGGCTATTCTTTTTAAAAATTAATTAATTAATTAATTTTTTTAAGAGAGAGAAAGCGCGAGAGGGAGAAAGACAACAAATTGGCGCTCTAGGGCTTCAGCCACTGCAATTGACCTACAGACGCTTTGGCACCTAGTGCGCATGTGCAACCTTGCGCTTGCCTCACCTTTTATGTTTGGCTTACGTGGGAGCTGGGCTCTGGAAAGAGATCAAACAAGGGTCCTTAGGTTTCCCAGGCAAGCACCTAAGCAATCTCTCTGGCGCTATTCTTTTTTTTTTTTTTTTTCTTCTAAATGAATTCTTGAGTCAGCCTGTTAGGGTCCACAAAAACATTAAAATTTGATAAATTTCTAAATCAACTTGGAGAGACTTGAAGTCTTTATAGACATGAATCTTCCAAACCATGTACATAGTATATTCTACAATTATTGAGTTTCATTTTAATGTCATTTAGTAAAGTTTCATGATGTTTCTTTGTAAAGGTCTTAAGTAGCTTTGTGAGAGGTTTTCCTAGGGAATTGATATTTTCTGTATTATTATAAAAATACATAATATTTTTTAAAAAATAGTTCCTATTGATACCATATAACTAGAATACATTATAATGATAAAATTGCTTCATACCATGTTGATAAATTCTCTTATTACTTTATTAATTTATCTGTTTACCTTCCAAGTTTGTAGGCAAGCACCTTAAATGCTAAGGCATCTCTCCAGCCCTGTCTTGTTTTTTATTTTTTTTGTGTGTTTATTTTATTTATTTATTTGAGAGCTACAGGCAGAGAAAGAGGCAGAGAGAGAGAGAGAGAGAGAGAGAGAGAGAGAGAGAGAGAGAGAGGGTGGGGGAGAATGAGTATGGGCACGCCATGCCAGGGCTTCCAGCCACTGCAAACGAATTCCAGATGCTTGGGTCCCCTTGTGCATCTGGCTAACGTGGGTCCTGGGGAATCAAGCCTCGAACCAGAGTCCTTAGGCTTCACAGGCAAGTGCTTAACCACTAAGCCAGGCCCTGTCTTGTTTTGTTTGTTTTTTTTTTCAAGGTAGGGTCTCACTCTAGTCCAGGCTGACCTGGAACTCACTCTGTAGTCTCAAGGCAGCCTTGAACTCATGGCGATCCTCCTAGCTCTGCCTCCCAAGTGCACTACCACACCTGGCCCTGTCTTGTTTTTTTTTTAACTTAAGTGTGCTGACTAGATTGTCCAGCACAATGTTGAAGGTCATCCCTAATCTCTTCAGTGAATAGTTTAGGGCTTCAAAATGTTGTGTGATGATCAAAATATACCTTTTGGAAGTGCTTTTTAATCCTTTAAAATAAGGGTTATATTCATGTTTTGTTGCTAAAGTTATTTGCAGATTACATGTTTTCCTACCATCTTAATTTTTCTGAAGTTCAAGAAATGTTATGATTTTATAACTTATTTGAATTTTTTTCTCCTTTGCAGGGTAGTAACAACTCTTGTTTTGAAGTTTGTTGTACTGGAGCTTTAAAAAAAAATATTGTATGAGCCAGGTGTGGTGGCATATGCCTTTAATCCCAAGGCAGAGGTAGGAGGATCGCTCTAAGTTCGAGGCCACCCTGAGACTAAATAGTGAATTCCAGGTCAGCCTGGGCTAGAGTGAAATCCTACCTCAAAAAATTCTATAAGGGCTGGAGAGATGGCTTAGCGGTTAAGTGCTTGCCTGTGAAGCCTAAGGACCCCGGTTCGAGCCTCGATTCCCCAGGTCCCACGTTAGCCAGATGCACAAGGGGGCGCACGCATCTGGAGTTCGTTTGCAGAGGCTGGAAGCCCTGGCGTGCCCATTCCCTCTCTCTCCCTCTATCTGTCTTTCTCTCTGTGTCTGTCGCTCTCAAATAAATAAATAAATAAATAAATAATTAATTAATTAAAAAAATTCTATAATTGAGAGCGAGAGCGAGGGAGAGGGAGAGGGAGAGGGAGAGGGAGAAAGAGAAAAAGAGAGAGAATTGGCACACCAGGGCTTCCCGTCACTGTAAACGAACCCCAGACACATGTGCCCCCTTGTGCATCTGGCTAACGTGGATCCTGGGGAATCCAGCCTCGAACCGGGGTCCTTAGGCTTCACAGGCAAGCGCTTAACAGCTAAGCCATCTCTCCAGCCCCCACACATACAATTCTTAATTTCTCTAGCCTTGCCCCAGTAACCACACTTCCATATATGCTTCATGGCACAGAAACTCCCCGCTCCCCGGCCCTCCCAATTTTCTACATCCTTAGCAGCAGTAGAAACTTTCAGTTAGTTTAAGATGTTCATTTTGCATATTTACCAATAAGCATTGTTTTTCACCATGCTCTTCACATGACTTTTTGGGGTTTTATGTTTGTTACATATTCTAAGCACAGGATTATATTTGAGTGCTTTATTATTTTCTCAGAGAAGTGTTTAAAATTTTCCATTAATTTTGAAAAGCACTGTTTTGAATTATTTCCCATCATGATTGTTGCTTTGGCAATTTCTTCTTGTACTTCTATAAATTTTGCCATTATTTTGAAGCTGTTATTCAAATGCTTCCAGGTCTTATTAAATATGCTCAGTGAAGTTCTTTTCATGACTGGGTAAGAATTCACTTTGCTCTTAATGATTGTTTTTGCTTTTAAGTGGCAGTTTACTTGTATTAACATGCTTAATTTCACTTTTTTGTGTGTCTATGTTTTAGGTGTATCAGCTACCAAGAGCACATTGTTCCAATTTAATCTTTTAATATAATAAGATAATATGCTTCCCTGAGGTAACCGATTTATTTTAATTCATTGTGATTCATATTTGCAGAATGTGCTCACTTTCCTTGTTTCTTTTTCTCACATTTTTCTCTGTTTTTCATTAGGCAATTTGACATTTTAATTTTGGAATAATTAAATGTTAACAAAAAGTTTCAAAAATAGTGCACAGAGGTCCTATAACCCTTTATTCACTTTTCCCCTGTGTGATTTAAATATATATATATATATATATATATATATATATATATATATATTCATATATCTAATTCTGTATATATATTCAACTACATATATATTCATAAAGTTTACCATATTAGCCAATTTTAAGTGTTTGGTTTTGTACCATTGTGTCCATTTACAAAACAAGGCAGATATCACCCCTTTGTATCTCCTGAAGTTTGTCATTATTCCACTTTTTGGCCTATTTCCTCCACTGAAGGCACATGGTTAGATAATAAAACTCAGGAGGAGGCTCATGTTTCCATCTTGGCTCTGACACTGAGATATGATTCAAGTTCCTCATTACAAAATGGGAATGTTTATGATATAACCCAATATAATTGTTATCAAGATTAAAGAAAATAAAAAGCAGGGCATGGTGGTACACACCTTTAATCCCAGAACTTGGGAGGCAGGAGGAGGATGATTGTGAGTTCAAGGCTGCCCTGAGACTACATAGTGAATTCCAGGTCAGTGTGGGTTAGAGTGAAATCCTACCTTGAAAAAACAACAACAACAAAAGGTTAAAGAAAATAAGCAGCATGTGAATTTGATAAATAAAAACATTAACAGTTCAATGGATTAAAAGCTTTTTTTTTTTTTAGAACAGGTGTCCTTTTCTGTTTAGCACATGTATCCCAGCACCTTGAAAAATGACTTGTACATAGTGCTTAAGACATGGCTTGGACTAAATAACTTTCCATGTAACTCCAATTTCAAGGGTTAGTAATTTCTAATGTTTTAGGTTTTTTCAGTGTTTTTCAATCTTTTCTCCTTGTAAGAGATCAGCAAAATGTACCTGTCAATAGAAGTGGGGCATTATGGTAGTCATTCTCAGTACAATGTGGGAAATCCCAGAGGAGGGGACAAAGACCAGAACTCAGTCACTGTTTGCAAATAGCCCAGGCATCCTCTGACAAGGTTATGTCTTTACAAAGCCAGTGTCTGCCACCATCAATGGTGGTGGGCTTTCTGCAAAGATATAAAAGTCTTATAAAATGATAACCTACTTTATAAGTACAAATGCATTCTTTTAAAATATTATTGGAATGTCCTATCAAAGTAAAGTTTGTAAAATAAAAAATATTATTTATGTTTGCAATTAAAACAATTCATTGTTTCATTAAAAATTTGTTATGAAAATAATTTACTATTTGTTAATTTACTGTAATTAAAGTGTTTATTGTTATTATCTGTCTTAGCATCTTTATTTTCTTAGCTTGTTCTAGCTTTTGAACGTTTGTCTTGAGTCTGATTCCTAACTATGAGGCATAGTGATATCTTTTTTTAAAAAATACTTTATTGATTTGAGAGAGAGAGGTAGGTAGAGAGAGAGAGAATTGGTGCACCAGGGCCTTTAGCCACTGCAAACGAACTCCAGATACATGCACCCCCTTGAGCATCTGTCTTACATGGGTCCTGGGGAATCAAACCTGGGTCCTTTGGCTTTGTAGTCAAACTCCTTAACCACTAAGCCATTTCACCAGCCCCATAGTGATATCTTAATACCTAAACTTGTCAAAATTAATGAATTAGCTCTGTCCTTCTGACAGCCTATAGTCATCCAAAAACTCTATTACCAATTAAGCATCCCAAATCAATTAGTTTCTGAGACAGTTTTCCATTTTTGTAACTGAGTTTAAAATAATAGTCTTTAACTGAACGAAGTGCACCATGGAAATTCTACTTTTAATTTCATTGCTCCAGTGCAGGCTAAAATGCCATGTAAATAAATAAAACAACCTGACCACAGTAACTTAGGCAAACTGTTTTCTCATTAACCTTTTAAAAATTGCCAACATTTTGGGCTGGAGAGATGGTTTAGTGGTTAAGTGCTTGCCTGTGAAGCCTAAGGACCCCGGTTCCAGGCTCGATTCCCCAGGACCCACGTTAGCCAGATGCACGGGGGGGGGGGGGGGGGCGCACGTGTCTGGAGTTCGTTTGCAGTGGCTGGAGGCCCTGGCTCACCCATTCTCTCTCTGTCTCTGTCTCTGTCTGTTGCTCTCAAATAAATAAATATTTAAAAATTGCCAACATTTTTACATCATGTAATAAATAGGTCAGATTTTCCATCAATAGTTCAGGAGTATCCTAAAAAAATTTTTTTTTGGTATAGTCTCTAGAAAATTCTACCTAGCATTTGAGGAAGCTGATTGATTTATCAGTTGTCCAGAACTACTAAGTTATTCTTTGTTCTTGGTATTGGGAGATATTTAAGCAAAGTCAAATCTAATGAGCAATGTCATTCCTAGATTTAAATTACTCAGATTCAATCCCTGTTCATGTATGAAGCAAATCTGTTTTTTTTTTTGTTGTTGTTGTTGTTATTTTTATTTATTTATTTGAGAGTGACAGACAGACAGAGAGAGAAAGAGGCAGATAGAAAGACAGAGAATGGGTGGGCCAGGGCCTCCAGCCACTGCAAATGAACTCCAGACGCTTGTGCCCCCTTGTGCATCTGGCTAACGTGGGAATGGAGCCTCGAACTGGGTCCTTAGGCTTCACAGGCAAGCGCTTAACAGCTAAGCTGTCTCTCCAGCCCAGCAAATCTGTTTTATATACACAGTACAGCAAAATGTATCCTCACACATTATTATTTAGAGTGTGCCTGGCCATGTCTGTGACTCAGCTGAAGTGTAGAAGGAAAATTTGACTTGATTCTTTGCCTAAAGCAAAGGCAAACAAGAAAACGAACCTGGACTAGAGAGATGGCTTAGCTGTTACGGCAGCTGCCTGAAAAGCCAAAGGACAGGTTTGAATTCCCATGACCCATGTAAACCAGAATTACAAGGTGGCACATGTGTCTGTAGTTTTTTTTATAGTTGCTAGAGGTCCTGACACACCCATTCTCTCTCTCTCTCTCTCTTTCTGCCTCATTCTCTCTCACTTAAATAAATAAATAAGTAAAATATATTTTAAAAAAGAAAATGAACCTGCTTAAATAAAGCAAATATAAATTATTTTGGGATGACCTCTTAGATATGGACTTTCTTTCCTCTACTAGCATAGCTAATTAAGTATGCTTGCTTGAAGGCTTCATTGCATTTTATATTTATCTTGTGCAGTTTCTCAGCTCTATTCATTAGAAACTATAGAAGACTTGTTTATCTTGGTTTTGTTTTCAAGTGGAAGGTTTGTTTTTCCTTGTTTACTGAGATTTAGAGGAGGGATACAAGATAGAGGGATAAAGCCAAATAAAGAGTTTTCTTTGAATTAAAAAAACATATCATTTATCTGTTCTTATAAAGCAAAATAGTTTATAGTGTATCTCTAAGGGGCATAAACAGGATTATTCACTGTTGAGCTTTCAAAGAAAGATACCACAAATATAAGTCTTCTATGAATTATGAATGTTAGCTATGTCCCTTGTGGTCACAGCTGCCTCCTGCTTCACAGCATCTTAGCTTAGTTTCCCACTTAGATCCTGAGATGAAGTTTTATGTGCAGTGATATCAGAAATGTCCAAGGGAAACTCAAAAGAAAAGGTGGTGCTGGGAGAAAGATAGAATGCAGCTAAAGAAAAATGAGGCATGAGGTGAAATTCTCCTCATGCTGATCTTTTAGTGAAACCCTGGATGTTCAGTCTATCTCAGAGTGTCACAGATCAATGTTAGGGAGCTGGGCATTCACACTGCACATGTGTGCAGCATCAGCCAAGAGCTGATCCAAGTGGACATAGCCTCTTAGGAACTTGGTCACTCAGCATTCACATGGCAAGTGACTCCAGTAGCCTGAAGAAGGCCTTTTCCATGACACAGATGCACTCAGCCCCTCCTGTTGTAAACATCACAGATCTTGGGGTTGAGGTGCCCAAAATTGTATAATTGACATCTGGGGGAGTCAATAGAACCCTGAACTTGTCCACAACAGGACAGGGAAACTTGGACTTGAGGTGTAACCAGACACACTGTCTCATCAGTTCATGAAGGAGTAGAAAAGGGGCAGACAATTTCATGGGAAAGCTCTGAGATGGAGTCCATCTAGGGATGGACTTCTATGTTTCAGAGTTTCATCTGCTTGTGAGGTGGTCCTATTTGGGAGTCTATTTTCTTGTATCCCCACTAAGAGGCATGTCAACTCTGAGGCCAACCCTGTTTATCAAACTCTGCTACATGGAATTCATTCTCTGTCCTTTCCTAACATGATGCCTGATGTGCAAGAACAAAAACATTATCCCTGAGAAGAAATCTCTCAGATTTAGTGACATTACATTGCAATCCCTTGGGAGCTAGCAGCTAGTACAGTTTTGTGACTTTCAGAAGTGGTGTAAACAGTGACAGCTGAGTCTAGTTGACATGCCTAGCTTCTCCCTTAGACCGAGTACCATCTTCTGATCCCAGCTGTACTTCCATAGGTGCATATTCCCTTGATGAGTCTATGTAAAGTATTTGTTTATCTCCAATTATGCTTTCTAAGCTGCAGAGATTTGTGTATCCAGACGGCACAGGTTATAGGTGGTTTTTATTGACTTCCTGTTCAGTTTTTCTCTTAAGAAATAGAGATTTAAAAAAAAAAAAAAAAAAAAAAAAAAAAAAAAAAAAGAAATAGAGATTTTTACAGCATTTTAGAGGCATGTATTAGTCAAAACTAAATAGCCTTCTGTTGTTAAGAGACGGATGGAGACTATAGTCAAGTTTTGTTTTATGTAAGAAACTTGGTTCCCCTTTTCTGATATTAAATGAAAGATGAACCAGGTGGACAGCTCAAACACTTCTGAACTGGCAAAGATAAAACTTTTTCCAATAATGGTCTTCCTTGTCACCACCTACAGACAAATTCCCTACTCAAAGTCTTCCCATGGGCATGAATAAAGGAAAGCAGGACCACTGTACCTCACGATATATTTCAGCCACTGAGCTGTGGTTTAGATTCTATATGAGGCCTCTGGAGCTCCCACTTAGAGCCCAGTGGCTGTAAGGGTGAAAAGGAAATATACTCTACTAAGCCATGTTCTTGAGTATCTTTGTGACAAACTATTTCTTAAAGTCATGTGATCTGTCTCTTATGGTTTGCCTGATTAAAATAAACTCTGTAGATACAACTTATGTCCCGTCATGCCCTATTAGCCAAAGAACAAACTTGAGCCATTGTGATGGAGGAGGAAGTGTTCTAGTGAGCTTTAGTGACTTTACATATGAATGTTTTAATCTTTTTTTTTTTTTTTTTGGTTTCCTATGAATGTTTTGATACAGGAATTTCAGGTTCCTTGTATGCCAATGTACCAACAATTTGGGGTGTTCCCAGATCCTTGTCCTATGAATTTGAAGAATGAAATCCACAGACCAGAGCATAAGGTTCAGAAAGATTTTATTATAGTTTAAAGCTTTATGAAGATGAAGAGAAGGGGGCTTAAGCCTAGAACATAAGAGAAGGATGCAAGGTGGAGCTCTTGCCCAGGGAGGCAAAGAGGTGGGGGGTGTTGGGAAGCCCACCTCAAGACTCAGGTCTGGGTTTTCATGGGGACTGGCCATGTGAGGATGATTGGGTCTGCAGGTTACTGGGGACAAAGACCAGACTTTAAAGCTTCGTCAGTAATCTTAGGTAAGAATCATAGTTTCTGTCCTGTAGGAAGGGTGTAAATTTAATCCAGAGATCTTTCCTGGAGGATGTAACATCCAGGTTTCTTCAAGCTAAGTGACATTTCCTGTTTTTAGTCATAGAATAAAAAATCATTACTTTTGGGGTTCTGTTTCCTGACTGCCTAGCCAATTTCTGTCTCCTGTCAGTTTCCTATCCCACAAGGAGTGTGCTTATGCCTAATTGTCTTGACTAAAATAAAGCAGCCAGTTCTGTGTGTATACATGTATGTGGAGGCCAGAGATTGATCTCAAGTGTCTTCCCTCTGTCAGTCTCCACCCTGTTCTTTGAAATAGGGTCCTTGCTGAACATAGAGCTCACTGATTTCATAGACTACTGAGCCAGTGAGCTCCAGGGATTTCCTGTCTTCATCTCTGAGCATTGGGACTGCAGATGTCCACTGCTTTTACACATGGGTTCTGGGATGTGAACCTAGGCTGCCATGCTTGTGTGGCAAGCACTTTACATACTAATCCATCTAACCATCACAGTAACATTCATTTTAAAAAATTACACTGCTGTCTCCCAGGAAGGAGAATTTTTCTCAGGTGCTTACATGTCACTCAAAGATGTGTGAAGTAATACTTGAAAGTGCAACTCTTCAGCTCCATCACCTGTTGGTACTTGGCCCTCCATGTGATGTCATCATCTCTTCATTTGCTGACTAGAGCTTCTTGAACACTTTCATCTCAGAGAAATATCCAAAACAGAGAGAGAATAGGGGAAGAGAGAGAGAGAGAAAGAAAGAGGGGGGGGGGGAGATCGGTCCAGTAGTATAGAACCCATCACACAGACCACCAGGCTGTGCTGCTCTTGCCCCCAATATCTCACCTGTAAAAGAGTATTTTAACTCCTCTGAGGAACTCAAGCTTTAAAAATTTTTTTTTTTTACTTTTTATTGATAACTTCCATACTTACAGACAATAAATCATGATATTTCCTTCTCCTCCCCCACTTTCCCCTTCACAACTCTGCTCTCCATCATATCCCCTCCCTCTCTCCATTAGTACCTCTTTTAATTAGATATCATCATCTTTTTCTGCTATTATGAGTGTCTTGTGTAGGTATTGTTAGGCACTGTGAAGTCATGGATATGAGGCCAATTTCTGTCTGGACAGTTGCACTGTAAGGAGTGATACCCTTCCTTTGGCTCTTACATTCTTTCTGCCACCTCTTCCGTGATGAACCCTGAACCTTGGAGGGTGTGATACAGATGTTTCAGTGCTAGACACTTCTCTGTCTCTTATCAGCACTATGTTGCCTTTTGAGTCATTCCAGTAGTCATAAGCATCTAAAAAGAGAAGCTTCTCTAGCCAGAAATAAGAGTAGCATTAGTATATGAATATGAACATTAAGTGTAGTGCTTTCAGGGCAGTTTGGTGAGAATAATGTACATATTTAGTCAGACAAGAGCAGGCTCTATACCCCTAAGGCTTATGACCTCCCCTGCCATAGACTCTTGATTATGTTTTCAGTACCAAGCATGAAATCCCTCCTATAGAATGGTCCTTCAGTCCAGTTAGAGAGCAGTTGGTTTCCCCAGAGCAGACATGCCACTATTTCACTTGTTTGGTCATTTAGCCTGTGTGGCCAAACTTGAGGCTTGCAGTGTCCATTGTTTTCACTGCTGATGCTGTCTGTCTCCCATCGGGCTGTATGCAGTGCAGCTTTTCCCAGCTTTCAGTTGGCTGGTCTATAGGGAGAAGGTTTTCTGCTCAGCACCAGCTTGATTTCTCAGTGACTTTGCCTAAGGCATGTGATGTCTTCAGTAACAGGGTCTCACCATCTGTTTCTCAAGGGAAACCAAGGGCCTTCATAATAGCCTGTAATGTTTTGGAGGCAACAGGGAACTCCTTGGCCAACAACTCACTGGAAGTATCCCATTCCTGGCACTGAGAATTTTCTAGTAATAATTTCTGGCTTCTGGATGTACCATTATTCATAAATGTAGGCTTATTCAGAATATTATTCAGAATATCTTGAATTTTGATTGACTTTCCCCTCACCCTTCTTCCCCTGGCTTTGCTTAGACAATTCCCCTCCCTGTAATCTTTTCTTCTACTTACATATATACAATACCATCCCCTTAAGTCCTTCTCTCTCCTCTCTCCCTTATAGGCTTTTCTAGCTTACTGGCCTCTGCTACTGATTTCTGGTTCCTGCTCACATACAAGTCTATACATTTGTAGCTAGGATCCACATATGAGAGAGAACATGTGATGTTTGGGTTTCTGGGCCTGGGTTACTCACTTATTATAATCCTTTCCAGATCCATCCATTTCCCTGTTAATTTCATAATTTCATTTTTCTTTACTGCTGGATAGAATTCCATTGTGTAAATGTAACACATCTTTACTATCCATTATTCTGTGGATGGACATCTAGGCTGGTTCCATTTCCTAGCCATTGTGAATATAACAGCAGTAAACATGGTTGTGTAAGTATCTCTAAGGTAGTCAGAAGAATCATTAGCATATATGCCTAGGAGTGCTATAGCTATATCATATGGTAAATCTATTTTCAGCTGTCTCAAGAACCTCCTCACTGACTTCCACAAAGGCTGTACCATATTACATTCCCACCAACAGTGTAGAAGAGTTCCCTTTTTTCTGTATCTTCACCAAGTCGTATTGTCATTTGTTTTCTTGATAGTAGCCATGCTAACAGGAATGAGATAGAATCTCAAAGTAGTTTTAATTTTCATTTCCCTGATGGCTAAGGATGTAGAACACTTTTTTTGGTTTTTGGTTTTTCAAGGTAGGGTCTCACTCTAGCCCAGGCTGACCTGGAATTCACTATGGAGTCTCAGGGTGGCCTTGAACTCACAGCAATCCTCCTACCTCTGCCTCCCGAGTGCTAGGATTAAAGGTGTGCACCACCATTCCCGGCTAGAACACTTTTTTTAGATGTTTATATGCCATCTGTATTTCATCTGATGAGAGCTCTCTATTTAGTTCCATAGCCCATTTTTTGTTTGGGTTGACTAATTTCTTATTGTTCTGGTTTTTTTTTTTTTGAGTTCTTTGTATATTCTGTATATTAATCCTCTGTCAGATGTGCAGTTAGCAAAAATTTTCTCCCATTTTGTAGGTTGTCTTTTTGCTCTATTCACAGTGTCCTTTGCTGTACAAAAGCTTTGTAATTTCATGAGATTCCAGTTGTTGATTAGTGGTTTCATTTTCTGAGTAATTGGGGTTACATTCAGAAAGTCATTGCCTATGCCAATATGTTGAATGGTTTTCCCTACCTACTCCTCTAGCAATTTCAGAGTTTCAGGTCCCTGATCTACTTGGACTTTATTCTTGTGCATTGAGAAATACAAGGATCTATTCTCATCCTTCTACATATAGATATCCAGTTTTCCCAGCACTACTTGTGGAAGAGGCTATATATTCTCCAATGAGTATTTTTGTCACAAATCAGATGGTTGTAGCTGCCTGGATTAACATCTGAGTCCTCTATTCTGTCCCACTGATCTACATTCTGTCTTTGTGTCAGTACCATGCTGTTTTTGTTATGATGGCTTTGTAATACAGCTTAAAATCAGGTATAGTGATACCATCAGCCTTATATTTGTTGCTAAAATTGTTTTGGCTATTTGAGGTTTTTTGTACTTCCAAATTAATGTTAAGATTGTTTTCTTCATTTCTTTAAAGAATGCCATTGGAATTTTAATGGGGATTGCATTAAATGGGTAAATTGATTTTGGTAAATTGACATTTTCACAATATTGATTCTTCCAATCCAAGAACATGGGATGTCTTTCCATTTCCTTTTGTCTTCTGCAATTTCTCACTTGAGTGTTTCAATGTTCTCATTGTAGAGATTCTTCACTTCCTTGGTTAATTATTTTACTTTATTTTTTTGAGGCAATTGTGAGTTGGCAAGATTCCCTGATTTCATCCTCTGCATTTTTGTTGTTAGTGTATAGGAAAGATACTGATTTCTATGTGTTATTATGTGCTATTTATATGTGTTTTTACATTGATAAAAGTGTTTATCAGTTCTAACAGTGTGCTGGTAGAGGTTTTTGGGACCTTTATGTATAGAATCATATTATCTGCAAATAATGATAATTTGTTCTCTTTCTTTTCAATTTGCATTCATTTTCTGAGTGTCTTTTGCCTTATTACTATAGCTAAGACTATAGTAAATAAAAGTGAGGACAGTGGACACCCTTGTTCTGTTCCTGACTTTAGTGGAAAAGCTCCAAGATTTTCCCCATTTGGTATTATGTTGGCTGTAGGTCATAAATAGATTTTATTATGTTGAGATATGTTCCTTCTATTCCCAATTTCTGTAAAACTTTTGCCATGAAAGGATGTCAGATTTGTTGAATGCCTTTTCTGTATCTATTGAGATGATCATGTGATTTTTGTCCTTCACATCATTTATATGATGTATTATGTTTACCAATTTGTGTATGTTGAACCATCCCTGAATCTCTGGGATAAAGCCTACTTGGTCTGGGCGAATAATATTTGATATATTCTTGTATTGTTTGCCAATATTTTGTTCAGAATTTTTGTATGTATGTTCATGAGGGAGACTGGTCTGTAATTTTCTTTTTTTGTTTTGTTTCTATCTGGTTTTGGTATGAGGGTGATCCTGGTTTCATAGAAGGAGTTTGGTAGAATTCCTTCCTTTTCAATTTTATGGAAAAGTTTGAGAAGCAGAGGTGTTAGTTCTTCCATAAAAGTCTGGTAAAATTCACCAGTGAATCCATCTGGGCCTGGACGTTTTTTAGTTGGGAGACTATTTTTAACTGCTTGGATCTCCATACTTGTTATAGGTCTATCTAAATGATTTAACTCATCTTGATTTAATTTTGGTAGGTCATATGAATCAAGGAAATCATCCATTTCTTTCAGACTTTCAAACTTAGAGGCATACATATTCTTAAAGTATATTCCTATGATTTTCTAAATTTCTTTGGTGTCTGTTGTAATGGTGCTTTTTCATCTCTAATTTTATAATTTAGTCTCATCTATCTTTCTTCTGGTCATATTTGCTAAGGGTTTATCAATCTTGTTTATCCTTTCAGAGAACCAACCCTTTCTTTCATTGATCCTTTGGTTTTTGTTTTTGTTTCTATTTCATTAATTTCTGCCCTACTCTTTTATTATTTCTTTCCATCTACTGATTTCTGGTTTGCCTTGTTCTTTTTTTTCCAAGGCTTTAAGGTGAAGCATTAGGTAGTTACTTGAGACCTTTCTAATTTTTTAATATAGGCACTTAGAGCTATAAATTTCCCTCTTAGGACTGCCTTCATTGTGTCCCCCAGGTTTTGGTATGTTGTATTATCATCATCACTTGATTCTATGAATTTATTGATTTCCTTTTTGACTTCTTCAATGACCCATTCATCATTCAATAGTGTACTATTTAGTCTTCATGAATTTCTGTTTGCTCTGTAGCTTTTCTTGTTGCTTCTTTAATTCCTTTGGTTTCTTCTTTGATTTCTTTGAGTATAGATAAAATAATTTTTTTGAACTCTTTGTCAGGCATTTAATCTAAAAACATCTCATTGGTGATCATTTCTGGTGGATTTATAATTTTTGGTGGGATTGCATTGTCTTTATTCTTTGTGTTTCTTGTGTTATAATGTAATGATTTTTGCATCCTGAATTGATTTGATGCTTGTGTTTTCTACTTCTATGCAGTGTTCTTAGATGTGGTGATACACCCTTATACACTTTCAGGATATGAGTTTAAGTTGCCATGTGTATCTCTTTTACCCCAAGCCAACCACAGAAGTAATCCTAGGTATTGAGTTTGCTTGCTAAGCAAGTATTCCAGTGGACTGGATGGAACAATTTTAATGGCAAATTCTAAACTTCAGCTGAGTAACATACACATTCAATAAAAACCAGCAAGAAGTATGCAATTGTGGGCATTGAAACAGATAGTATTGGGCTGGAGAGATGGCTTAGTGGTTAAGTGCTTGCCTGTGAAACCTAAGGACCCTGGTTTGAGGCTTGATTCCCCAGGATGCACATTATCCAAATGCACAAGGGGGCGCACATGTCTGGAGTTCATTTGCAGTGGCTGGAGTCCCTGGCATGTCCATTCTCTTTCTATCTGCCTTTCTGTCTCTGTCTGTCACTCTAAATAAATAAATAAAACTAAACAAACAAAACAACAACAACAACAACAAAAACCATATAGCCTTTTAAAGCCAAAAGGGTGTGTGTTGCTCTACACTCTTAATATTGTCATCTGGGAGGTAGAGAATTCTGTTCTCATTTAGGTCCCAGGTCAGCCTGGATCTGAATCAGACCCTGCCCCCAATAATGACAGAAGCAAAAGACAAAGGCCCTATAAATATGAAAGCATCAAAGGCAATAATGTTCAACCCCCAAATACAGCTTATTTCAAAATGGTAAAGCCAACCAAGCATATGCAACCCATAACCTTCCCTGACATAGAACGAGAGATTAGCACTTCCAGTGCAGGCCTGCAGGCCTATGTATTTTTTTTTTTTTTTTTGTCTGACGGTCTTGTTACTTTTTGGGGTGGCTTTCAACCTCACCAATTAGAGTCATCCCCCCCCATCTCTCCGTGTTGTGTTGTAGAGCTGGAGTTCTGATCAGCTGTGCTGGATGCACTGCCACTGGGCTCTGAATGCTGGAGGTTCACTGTTTTTATGGTTGGGGGATGGGATAGTGCAGGAAGCCTGGAGTTGGTCATGCAGTCCTGCCTGTATACCTTTCAATAGCTTCATAGTTGATCTCAGCTGTCTTGTCTCTGACTTCTCGATTTTGCAAGGAGCTTGATGAGGTCAGAAAACCCTCTTGTTTGGTTTCTGCTGCTGCTGCTCAGCCTTCTTGCCAGGCAGTGCTGGGAGGGTGCATGAATCACATGGATTGGTGGGGCATAAGCGCCTCAGTGGGATTCTGGCTGTTTTCCTCCTTTCTGGTGGACCTTGGTCTCTCTTGCTTGTCTGCAGTGTCTAAGAATCACCTATACTCCTGCACTTTTCAGAAGAAGTGTGTATTTTGCTGTGGTTTTGCTTAACTCCTCTTTAGGCTGGTTTGGCATGGTACCTATGCTTCCATCTTAACCAGATGTCCAGGAACTCAAGCTTTAAGCAGAGACTGGACTAGGCAATCTTCTGGATAATAGGTGTGCAACACTTTTCTTTATTCATACATTCCCAACTCCTGAAACCTAGAGAGATTTCTTCATGGCATACCCATGCATTTGAATCCTTTTTGTTCCTAGCATTTATATTCTTTTCTAGAATAGCATCTCCATGCAAATGGACACCTCTGGGGCTGTCTTGATTGTCATGCACAGGTACTAAACAAGATTGGCCCTTCTGTGAGCTTAGTCTCACGTTGGGCCTTGGATTGGTCAGAGTTCCTAGTAGTAGACAAAAGAACCCATTCCAATTAGTAAACACAGAAAGGGACATATGAACAGATACTATGGAGTCAGTAGTCTACTTTTCCAGATCTCAAGGCTGTGAGGAAAGCTTCAAGAAGAACATGGAGACAAGATATCTGCTCTTAGCTTTCAGAAAGATGCTGTCAATCATGGATTGGAAAGTCTTCTGCTGCAGCCAAAGCTCACATACCTGGCTCCTCCTGCTAATGGTAAAGTCCTGTTCTGTACCATCAAATGTATGTCTCATCCACAGTATGCTTCCTTTCACAGCTTCCTTTCATTCTCCCATGGAATCTCTGATTGGTGCAATAGAGGCTGAGTCTTTTCTTTTCTTTTTTTCCCATAATTGCAGAGTTCTGGGACATGTGATGCTTGGAATATCAAACCTGGGCACTGATACAGTTTGAGAGGAAATTCAGATGACATTAAAATATATCTGCTATAGAACATAAATAATCTTACAACAGTCTGGGACTTGTGGTGTAGGACTGTAAACTTGGCAGCCTAGAATGTGGAGGCAGTAGTATCCCAGGTTCAAGGCCAGCCTGGGTAACTTAATGAGATCCTGTTTCAAAATTTGAAAAAGTAAGGAGAGGATCTGGAGAGATGACTTCCCCATATAAAGCCAGATGCACGAAGTGGTGCATATGTCAGGAAATTGTTTGTAGTGGCAAGAGGACCTGGTATATCTACACTTTCTCTTTCTCAAGTTAATTAATTAATAATTTTTTTAAGTTAAAAGAAGGCTGAGGGATATAGTTCAAGGGTAGAGCTGTTTTTAAAAAATATTTTTATTTTTATTTATTTATTTATTAGACAGAGAAAGAGGGAGAGAATGAAAGAGAGGAGAGAATGGGTGCACCAGGGCCTCCAGCCACTGCAAATGAACTCCAGACACATGTGCCCCCTTGTGCATCTGGCTAACCTGGGTCCTGGGGAATTGAACCTGGGTCCTTTGGCTTGCAGGCAAATGCCTTAACTGCTAAGCCATCCCTCCAGCCCAAGGGTAGAGCTCTTTCCTAGTATGTGCAAGGCCTTAAACTCAATCCCAAGTACCATTGAAATGAATGAATGAATGAATAAATAAGTAAATAAATAATTTGAAGCAAGTCTGACTAACAGTAATGAAAGCTAATATACCCATAGTAATTAGCACTTAGTAGTGGTATGAAGTACTAGACACAGTGATAAATGCTTTATCATTATTCAATTATTCATTATTCATTATTCAATTTAATTCTCAAATTGATTCTGAAAGTTGATGTTTTAAAATTTATTTTAAGGAGTAGAAGGAACTAAAACTCATTAAGAATGTTCCAAAGTCAAGAAACTAGTAACCGGTAGAAACTAAATTTTAAGCCAGGTCCAGCTTTCTTTGAAGAGAGTATTTTCATGTGCAGGTCACTGGCAAACAGTCTCTTTAGAACATATGAATCTAATAATATGTGTGGTTTACTAGACACAAGCATTTTGCTCTTCAGTACTGTACTAGAAGAATAGCTGAGTAGTTTTATGTTCTTTCTGTATTTTATTAAAGTAGTTAACTAGATGAATTTGCCATTTTCAAAGCCAGACATTCAAGATTTCTTTTTTAGTGGATTTTGGAGATTTTATAGCTTCCCTTTCACTTATCCTCCATTATCTCTGGGTTATTGTTGTTTTCTATTGGGCTATCTAAGAAGCCTTCAATTCTCCTGGTTTGAAAAATCAATGCCCCCCCCCCCACCACCACAGGCTGTGGATTACATTCTTGGTATTATTTTTAGAAGTGGGGGAAACATAGGAGATGTAGATGAGAAGGAGGTGGTAAGTTACTGGGGTTGTACTTCTAAAGCTGTACCTGGCCCCCAGTCTCATCCTCTATCTGTTCCTTCACTCCATGAGGTGAAATTCTTTGCTAGGTCATACCTTCCCTGCTGTGATGGACTGAAGCCCACACCCAAACTGTGAGCCCAAATAAATCTACTCTTCCCTTATGTTGTGTGTGTCAGGCATCTTGTCACAGCTATGTCAAATCTGACTAACATGCAAATCAAATGCAGCCTGTTGAAGTGTGAGGAGAAAATGCAAAGCTCTCAACTTTGTCATTGTTGACTGTTAAGACTATATATTTGAACAATGGTGATTATCAGATATGCCTTCTACATGTGTCTTCTTCTAGGCCTTTTGTTGTCTTCTGGTCTCTGAGGAAAAATATTAATTCTAGTGGAATTTAGCTCATCAAATTTTTTCTTGAGTGTTGTCTCTAAAAGGCATTAGGAATATAAGATCATCGAGGTTTTCTTCTCTTTTATCTCCTAGGAGATTTATAGGTTTGTGTTGAATTTTTATGTTTGTGATCCATTGGGGGTAATTTTTGTGGAAAATGTAAAAACTATATACAGATCCTTTCTTCCTTCCTTTGTTCCTTCCTTTCCCCCTTTCTCCCTCTCTCCTTCCTTCCTTTCTTCCTTTTTTGCTTTTTCTTCTTCCTCTCCCTTCCCTGCCCTTCCTTCTTTCCCCTCCTTCCCTCCTCCTCTTTACTTCCTCCCCCTCTTCTTCTCTGGGTGTGGAGATCCAGACATTTCAAGATCATTTAATGAGAAATTTGTTTTCCCATTTTATTACCATTATTCCTTGTCAAATATCATTATCTTTATGTGGGTTTGTATTAGTCAGGGTTCTCTAGAGGAACAGAATTACTAGAATGAATTATTTTATAAAGGGAATTTATTGGATCAGTTTACAGTAGTCCAATAGCAGTTGCAGGCCTGAGAATCACTGAACCTGGTAGCTGCTCAGTCCACGTGGCCAGATGCCTCAGCAGTCCTGACCCGGCACTGCAGATGGTGCCGGAAAGCCTGGAGGCTTCCTGAGGAGCCGCTGGGTTTCGATCCATGTGGGTCTTCAGTTAATGTTGGTCTTTAGTCCGTACTGGTCTTCAATCCACGCTAGAAGGTAGGGAGCAGCTCCAGCAGCCAAGTGGAAGGAAGGAAGGAAAAGGGAACTCTTCTACCCAGAGCTTCCTTATATCAAGTCCCTCTCTGAGCGGGGCCGCCCACTCTGGAGGAAGGGCTCACCCTGGGAGAAAGACCTCCTCCTTTAGTTGATCCTTCCTAGAAGCAGCCTGTGGATTACTAAACAGATCAAGTTGACAACACCTTAACTATCACAGGGTTTATTTCTGAATTTTATTTCTTTTTTTTTTTTGAGGTAGTGTTTCACTTTGGTCTAGATTGACCTGGAATTAGCTAATGTAGTCTCAGGGTGGCCTTGAGCTTTCAATGGTCTTCCAACCTCTGCCTCCCGAGTGCTGGGATTAAGGGTGTGCACCACCATGCCTGGCATATTTCTGAATTTTCTATTCTACTTCTTTAGCCCATTCATCTATATTCCTTACTTATATCAACTGATTTTATTATTAAACCTTTCTTTCCATAGCAAGTCTTGAAGTTCAATATTTTTAGTCCCCTGATGTTACTTTTCCCCATATTGTGTGCTCCATTTCTTTTGCCTTTCTGTATAAATATTAGAATCAGCTAGTTAATCCCCACAAAGTCACCTCCTGAGATTTCAATTGGGAATGAAAATTGAAAGAATTGGTATCTTACATATTATAGAGTCTTCCTGTTCATATATAGAAGGTGTTTTATCAACCAATTCTCACATTTATACACACACAATAATGTTATCTGTGATAGGGTACTTCCCACTTTACTTCTCTTTCAATATTTCTTTCTTCACCTTCTCATCTTTCTGTGTTAGCTAAGAATTCCAGTTCAATGATGAAAAGCAGTGGTGGAAAGGGATACTCTGGTCTTCAAGGCAAGGATTAGGATTAAGTCTAGGCTAGGGTTAGGGTAATAGTAAGGGTTAGGGTATTTTAGACTTAGTGTCTTGATTAGTGGTAAGGGTTAATGCTAGGGTTAGGGTAGCTTACAGTTAGTGTCATGAATAAGGTTAGGTTTATGGTTGGTTAGGGTTAGGATTAATGCTAGGGTCTAAGATAGTTTGGAGTTAATGTCATGATTAAGGTTTGGTTTAGGGTTGTATGCTGATTTGATTCAGGTGTCCACCATAAACTTAAATGCCCTGAATGCTAGGTTCCTAGCTGATGGAGATTTGGGAATTAATGCCTCCTGAAGGCAGTATATTGTTGGGGGTGGGCTTATGGGTATTATAGCCAGTGTCCCTTTGCCAGTGTTTGGCACACACTTCTGTTGCTAATGTCCACCTTATGTTGGCCAGGAGGATGATGTCCACCCTCTTCATGCCATTGTTTTCTCTGCCATCATGGAGCTTCTTACTAAGTCTGTAAGTCAAAATAACCTTTTTTTTCCCCCACAAGCTACTCTTGATTAGGTGATTTCTACCAGCAATGCAAACCTAACTGCAACAGTAATGTTAGTACTGAGGAGTGGGGTCATTTGCTGCTAGACACCTGACTGTGTGGCTTTGGCCTTTTGGGGCTGAGTTTCAAGAGGCATGTGGAAGGATTTGAAACCTTCATAAGAGACACCTTGCAGTGCTGTAAGTACAGCTTGATGGACTATTCTAGTAAGAGTTGAAAGACCTGAATGCAGTAGGAACTACGGACTGTGAGCTTTGGCTTATGAGACTGAGAAAGAGCTTTGCCTGGAGTGGGCTAGAAATAGTTTGTGTGAAAGGCTTGCTGTCATGCCCATGTCCTGAGAACTTGTGCAGGGTTGCTTTGAGTGTAAATGGACTGGTGTGAGCAGAGGGCAAATGTTAGACTAATAGTAGGTCCCTGAACTCACCCTGTGGTTATTTCCCCAGTCCCAGAATGCATAATTAGGATAAATATACTTAGAAGTTGGCAGAACCCACATGTTGGTTTCCTGACTTGTGGAGTGAGGTCAATTATGGTTGGCAAGGCCAAATGGAAGCCATTGAGGCTCCCATCACCAGGGAAAATAGTGAACCAAAACCAATATGGCATCCTTGGAGGGACTGCACAAATTAATGCCACTATAAAGGACTTAGAGGATGCAGGAGTGGTTGTTGCCACCATGTCATGGGGTGTGCCCTATGACCAATTGACTGAAGAGGAGAGGACAAGGGAATGGTTTGCAGATCATTCAGCATGTTATACAGGCACCTCCTAGAAGTGGACAGATGCAGCATTACAGCCCCTTTCTGGTACAATTCTGAAGGACTTTGGTCAAGGGAAGTCTTCACAATGGGCAGAACTTCAGGCAGTGCACATGGTTGTGCATTTTGCTTGGAAAGAAAAATGGCCAGATGTGTGGCTGGTTATACACTGATTCATGGGCTTTGGCCAATGATTTGGCTGGATGGTCTGGGACTTGGACAGAACACAATTGGAAAATTGGTGAGAAGGACATTTGGGGAAGGGGTATGTGGATAGAGCTCTCTATATGGGCAAAGGATATAAAGATACTTGTGTCCCATGTTAATGCTCATCAGAAGGTGACCTCATCAGAGGATGACTTTAATAATCAAGTAGATAATCTGACCTGTTCTGTGTATAGTAGTCAATCTCTTTCCTCAGCCATCTCTGTCATTTCCCAATGTGCCCATGAACAAAGTGGCCATGTGGCAGGGTTACAGGGTATGCATGGTCCTAAGAACATGGACTTCCACTAACTAAGGCTGACTTGGATACAACTGATGCTGAGAGCCAAATTTACCAGTAGCAAAGACCAACTCTGAGCCCCCACTATAGTAGCATTCTTTGTGGTGACCAGCCACAAACTTGGTGCCAGGTTGACTACATTGGAACACCTCCATCAGGGAAAGGGCAGCATTTTGTCCTTATTCTAATGGACACTTACTCTGGGTATGCATTTGCCTTTCCTGCACATAGTGCTTCTTCCAAAACTACCATCTGTGGGCTTACAGAATGCCTTATCCACCATCATGATTTTCCACACAGCATTGATTCTGACCAAGGAACTCACTTCATAGCCAAGGAAGTATGGCAGTGGGCTCATGATAATTAAATTCATTGGTTTTACTATGTGCCCCACCACTCTGAAGTAGCTGGCATGATAGAATGGTGGAATAGCCTTTTAAAGAAACAGCTACAGCACCAATTAGGTGGCAATAGCTTGGAGGGTTGGGGACTATCCTCCAGCAGGCTATATATGCTCTGAATCAGCACCCTATATATGGTACTGTTTCTCCTATAGCCTGGATTCATGAGTCCAGGAATCAAGGGGTAGAAATGAGAACGGTCCCACTTATCATCACCCCAAGTGACCCATTAGCTAAATTTTTGCTTCCTGTTCCTACAACCTTACACTCTGCTTGCCTGGAGGTCTTGGTGCCAGAGGTGGGAGTGCTTTTGCCAGGAGGCACAAAGATCATTACATTGAACTGAAAGCTAAGGCTTCCCCCTGGCCACTTTGGGCTCTTGATACTCTCCAGCCAACCAGCCAAGAAAGGAGTTACAATATCATAAGTTACAATATCATAAGATCCAGACTACCAGGGCAAATTGGACTGCTCTCCACAATGGAGGTGTGGAAGAGTATGTCAGGAGTACAGGAGATCCTTCAGGGTGTCTCTTGGTGTTACCGTGCCCTGTTATCAAAGTCAATGAACGACTGCAACAACCCAATCAAGGTAGTGTGATAAATGGCCCAGATCCTTCAGGTAAATCACCCCTTCAGGTAAAGAACCTAAGACCTGCTGAGGTGCTTGCTGAAGGTGGAGGTAATACAGAATGTGTAGTAGAAGATAGTTACAAATACCAGCTAAGACCATGTGACCAGTTACAAAAACAAGGACTGTAATTGCAATGTTTCTGTTCTACCTTGATATGGAGTGTTTGTACGTATCTACACCAATATTAAGATTATATCAGGAAGACTTCTGGTTAAGATGACGGCGTAGGCACCATGCCAAAGCATCCTAGGGGGGAAAAAGACCAAAAAATCTCAGCAAAATACATACTTTTACTAAAAAGTGAGGTGTATAGGAAATTGAAGTGGCAGTGGAGAAGTAGAAGAGATCCAGAGCATCCAGAGCCCACACAGGCCGGCAAAAGCGGCCCTGGCAGCTCCGCCAACCACGACAGTGGCAGCGGCACACCAGAAAACCACCAGGCTAGAATCCAGCCGCAGGAAAAGCCAGGTGCAGGGAGCTTCCACTCACACCGGAGCTCTCTGCAACTCAGGAAAAATGAAGGGAGAGCGGCAGTGAGCAATGGAGGAGCAGACCATGAGGTAGAAGAACACGTGGACCAGCAAGAGATCAGAGCAGCTGCCGCTCCCTCCCCTCCCCCACTGCCTGAGCCCAGCTCCAGCAAACAAAGCAGCAATCCCGGGACCCAGCCATGCCAACTTGAGCTGACAGCAGGACCCAAGCAGGAGCAGAGTCCGGCAGCAACATCAGTGCCTCTGGAAGTGGTAACAGTGCCTCAGCAGGAGCAGCAGCAGCAGCAGACCCAGCAGCAGACCAAGCAGCAGCAGCTTCAGCAGTAGTGGTGGCTCCAGCAGTGGCAGCTACAGCAGCAGCGGCTACAGACCCAACAGTGGCAGCTTTAGCAGCAGCAGTTCCAGCAGCGGGGGTGCTGATCTGCAGGGCCACACTTGCCAGGCTCGGTTTGCCCAGCAGGAAAAGCCAGTGCTCGGCTCCAGAAATCAGAACAGCAGCCTAACGACCCAGGCAGCAACTTGACTGAGACCAAATCATCCAAGGTAACTGGGATTGCACCAGGGAAGGGTCTCACTTGGTCACAAGCTGACTTGGATCCCTCAACAGACCAGAAATCTTAACCTCTTTGTTGAAGAAGTATCTGGTCATTATAATAACTACTCTTGCATACATACTTGGGGCTGTTTTTGATTGAATGTGTACAATGTTTCGTTAACTTTTAGAATCTACCTGTATTTTATTCCACTCAGCCTACTTGAATACTCCCATAGCAGGGAAACTCAACCCCTAGGAAAACCTTTGTAGATACTCTGAGAGTCTTAAGAGCCACACCTAACACCTTAAGCTCCTACCCTAAAAATATATAACATCAAATCAATTGATACAGCTAAGCGTACCAAGCTAGCTAGAAAATCCAAGCATTAACTTAACCCAAATGCAAAAATATATACATTATAACTTAAGAAACACTAAAAAGCAAGACTATATAAATCCACCTAAAAGAATTAATGCATTAGAAATGACCTCCAGTGAGAATGAGTTAGAGGAAATGCCTGAGAATGATTTCAAAAGAATGATTGTAAATAAGTTCAAAGAGGTCAAAGAACAAATCAAAAGAATCAAAGAAGAAATCAAAGAGGAAATCAAAGGAATCAAAGAGGAAATCAAAGAAGATGCAGGACACCAATTTAATGAAATAAAGAAGGCAATATAAGACATAAATAAGGAAATAGAAATAATAAAGAAAAACCAGTCAGAATTACTGGCAATGAAAAACACAATTAATGAATTAAAAAACTCTGTAGAAAATCTCACCAGTAGGATGGATGAAGGAGAGGACAGAATATCCAAGCTAGAAGAGGAGGTGGCCGATCTAATACAGTCCAACAAAGAAAAAGACAAACTTATAGAAAAGTATGAGTGGGAATTTCAAGATATTTGGGACATAATGAAAAGATCCAATATAAGAATTCAGGGCATAGTAGAAGGCAAAGAATTCCACTCCAAAGGCATAGTAGGTGTCTTCAACAAAATCATAGAAGAAAATTTCCCCCCAAATTGGGAAAGAGGTGCCAATGCAGATACAGAAGCCTTTAGAACCTCAGCCAGACAAAACCTGGAAAGAACCTCTCCTCGCCATATTATAATCAAACTTCCAAACACACACACCAAAGAAAAAATATTGAAAGCAGTTAGAGAGAAAAATCAACTTACCTACAAAAGCAAGCCCATCAGGATTACAGCAGATTATTCAACACAAACTTTTAAAGCCAGAAGGGCTTGGGGTGATATATTCCAAGTTGTGAAAGATAGCAACTGTCAACCAAGGTGACTTTATCCTGCAAAGTTATCCATTCAAATAGATGGAGAAATAAGGACATTCCATGACAAAAGCAGGTTAAAGGAGTATTTGAAGACAAAACCAGCTCTACAGAAAATACTTGATAGAATCCTCCATGCTGAAGAAAAGGAAAAGCACACATATAAGGAACCTAGAAAAAACAAGCAATACTCAAATACTAGTTAACACAAGAGAGCACAGGTAGAAACAGAACCACACATACAAAAAAATGGCAAACATAAATACACACCTTTCAATAATATCTCTTTTTTTTAAAATTTTTTATTTATTTATTTGAGAGCGACAGACACAGAAAGACAGGTAGAGGGAGA